>NC_056739.1:458790951-458950951 GCF_019279795.1 Protopterus annectens
GGTGACTCAGCTGAGCTTACAACCTATAAACCAGCTGCCATTCTCTCATGCTTATCCAAAATCTTGGAAAGATGTAGTCACTCTTAATTTACTAGTAATATTACTTCTCATAACCTCTTCTGTCCCTCTCAGCATGGTTTCACACCCAGTCACAGTGCAACCACTGCTCTTCTAAGGTTCACAGACATAATAAATCACAATAGAAATTCAGGTTGTCTAACCTCAGCTCTTCTTCTGGATCTATTCAAGGCATTCGACATAGTCAGTCATCAAATTCTTTTAACTAGATTCTCTTCCTTTGAGCTATCACCCTCTTACAGGTTCACAGGAGATTACTAGGCTAACGGGTCAAGAGCTCTTACAAGCCTAGAATTTCTTACCTGAATTTTATCCGATTTTCGATCCCTAAGGGCAAGAGGATGGCTTAGGTTTGTGCCTCTGCATTTCAGTATTTTGCAGACTGCCACTTTGCATAAAGGACATGGGCACCACCCCAGAATTGAATTTGGGGTTCCCCATCCATTGATCCAAACTGTGTTTGAAAAGGATCAGGGAAGGGCTCTGCTTTACATGAATAGGAAGCCTGTTCCAGAGAAGGGGGTAATCTCTGAGACACATATCTGTCTCTCCAGCATATTTTGTTAGTGTCACAATAAAGATTTAGATCCTTACATTGGGTGGTCCTCATGCAGTTTGTCTTGTGAATGTGTACCAGCTCCATCAGGGCTGGATTTGAGAGTACCTAGTGGGTTTGGCATAGATCATCCCTTAGTAGTCAGTAGGAGCCATAGTAAAGGGATAGAGCTTTTAGTCAGTCCATATACGACATGTTGTTTACACCCTGTATTTGTTTTTGCAAGGAAACTCTTGAGGCCACTCCAACTGTTGCAAGTGCCTAGTTAAGTACATGCAGAAAGGTGCATTGTACTTGATTAATGGTCTGATGGGGGCTGGGTAAAGTAGGATTATAACTTTCTTGTATGTCATGCCTTTACTTGTAAGCTTTGCCAGGTAGAAGGACTTCCTCACCAGTGTGGAGACATGGTGGTCAAAGTTCAGGCTGCTGTCTATCTATGCACCTAGATCTCTCACCTCTAAGTCCATTCTTAGGGGTGTGCTATTCATGTTGTAATTTGCAGGGGTATTTGACTTCCCAAACAGTCTGATTATGCATTTTTGCATCAGTTTTAGGCCATGGCACTGGCACCAATCATTTGTCTGAGTCAGTCCCTTCTGAAGGATATCTACATAACTGGGATACAGTGATTTCCCTCAATTTGCAGTCGTGAGCAAACTTGGTTAGCCAAAGGCCATCTAAATTAGATTTTACTTCAGAGAAGTATATTCTGGACAGTAGAGGTCCCAGTACTGAGCCCTGTGGCACACCATTAGTATTTGACCTCTTGCAGAATATGGAGTCTCAGACTCTAACAACATGTATAATGTCTGTGTGCCATTTGGTTATCCATCTGCTAACATAAGGATTTATGCCCAGTTTTGTGATTTTATCTATAATACCTGAGTGGGGAATTGTTTCAAATGCCTTAGCCAGCTCAAAGTAGGCAGTATGCACCATTTACCTTTATCCATGGCCCTAGTGACTTTCTCAAAGAAGTCCACCAGACTGAGCACGCATGACTTGCCCTTGACAAAGCCAAACTGGGTTGGGTCCAGTGTTTGAAGGTTTCCTATGTCATTATTTATCAGGTCCATGATTATTCTTTCCATGGCATATATGGCTAGACAGACTTACATGTCTGTAATTTCCTGGGCCTGTTGATGGTCCCCTTTATGCAGCAGGATGACCGTTGTTGTCTTCCCCTCCACAGAGACAAACCAGTCTGGAGGCTGTGGTTAAATACAGATTCTAGTGAGATGGATTAGTCCTGTTTCAAGCTATTTAAGAGACATCCTGGAATATTTTGAACCCACGGAAGCCACGTTTTTAGCTTTAGTGAGTGCAGTGGTGACCTGTCCTTTTGTGATAACTGGTAGAAGAATAGTGGAAGGTATTTCTTTTGGGGGGGGGGTAACCAGAGGTGATGGGGAGGTGAAATTTGAGCTGAATGTATCAGCTGGCATGTTTCCTATATCTTCTGGCTGGGTATAGTTGATGCTGGCTACAACTTAGCCCTCACATTTCTGGGTGCTCCCCTTAAGATTGTGGACTTAACTGAAAAATGCCTTATAGTTATCCTTAGCTTGGGAGGCTATTTTTCCCTCAAAATTTACTTTTGAAGTCTTGAATAGTCATCTGATTTGCTTGTTTAGACTAGGGAGGGAGTTTTTGCTTTCTTGTGCATATTCTCTCTTACTTCTAGACAGAATTTTCTTTCTTTTGTTGTGCAACCTACTTATACCAGGGGTCCACCACGGTGACTTCTTTTTGTGGTTTGTCTTAGGCTTATTTTGGTCTGGTACTGCTTTTTCTATGCATTTGTTTATATGGTCTCACAGGGCTTTTCTGTACACCTCCACGTAGGCTTCTGTGTTTTCTGGGTTTGTGGAAGCTTGGAAATTAGCTACGCCTTTGCTTAATAGGACGGTGTTGGCCTTAGAAAAGTTCTTAAAGGTTTTGGGGTTAGGTAGGGATTCAAATTTTATATTTATTTCAAGGAATACCACTTTGTGATCTGATATAACCAGTGAGAACATTACACTTAGTGGGGGTGCAATGTTCTCCCATGTTTGTGAGTACTTGGTCTAGGATATTTGTAACCTTAGTCGGAGTACAGACTAGCTGCTCCAGGGCATTTGCATTGACAAACTCTAGAAATCTTGAGTCTGCATGTTAGTGGTCATGTATGCCTCCCAGTTAATGGATGGGTAGTTGAAATCACCTATGAGTATCGTATTGGTAAGTGATTCTAGTAAATTCAGGTAGGAGGTATGGTTTTCCTGGTTCATGGTGGGGGACCTGCAGTTAGCAAGGATATGGTAAGGGATTTTTCCTGTGGTTAGTTGGACATGGAGTAGCTCATGTGTGTCATATTGTTTGACCAGTCTTGAGGTGTGCTTATCCTTTTTTGTAGATGGATACACCTCCACCTTTGTCCTTTCATGTACAGTGGGTGGTCAGAATGTGTGAAAGGCATTATAACCTTGCCTTGTCTCAGTGCTTTCCATGGCTTTGAATCATGTCTCAGCAACTGGACATATGTCTGCATTCTCCAGTGTGAGGGGTGCTTCCAAGGAGTGTTGTTTCTTGTTGAGACACCTAGCATTGAGCAGTGATACCTTTAGCTTATCCTGAGTATATTTTGCTATGTTGGAAGGTTTGTCTATTTGGTAATACCTAAAAAATGCACTATAGGGGTGGACAATGTTTTGGACAATATCCAAAAGACTAGTGGAGACAGGTGAAGACCATCTCCCAGCAAAGCAGCATGGCTTGTCAATCATCATCTCCCAGGCTGAAAAATATTGGATGCCTTTGGAATGACACCAGTAGCTAACCCATTTATTAAAGTAAATCAAGCTCATACCTGCCTGTGACACATATTCTGAGAGCTCAGTCATATCTTTTTTCATATAGTCCAGGAAGGTACGTCTCAGGTCATTTACATATACATGGACTTTGACTGGATCATACTAGTACTTGGGGTTTAGTGAAATGTGCACTTGCATGATCTGGTGGATCCTGGCCCCTGACAGGCAACTAACTGTAACCTTCTCCCTATCCAGCCTGGTGAGAGGGACATCAGTGTGTCTCACAATGGAGTCTCCTATGACCAAAATATTGGGTCGTGTGGTGTTACTCCCTATGGGCTTGATAGTTGAAACACTATGAGATGTAATTTTATGTGCTGTGGTGGGAGTTGTCCTGTTTGTGTGTATGCAGAGTTTCTGAGGACTGCGTCTGGGAGGCCTTTGACATTTGGGTAAGTTACACATGAGCACCTCTGCATATGCAGGTCTATGTGTCTGGTCCTTAGTAATTGTGTTGTGTGTTGTGTGTGTGTCACTGACAACTTGTTTGGTGTTTTGTGTGTCTGTATGTGTGAGAATTGTGTCACTACATCTTTCACATACTGTATTCATCTGTTTCAGAATTAAGTAGTTGCCAGTGTAATGAGGAATTGCTACATTGTCTCAGGATGCCCATGTCCACCAAGCTAGGTATAGCGATAGCAGGAAAGTGCCCATCCATGGTTGCAGGTCCTTAATATGTGCTTTACAGGGAAAATAACTGGGGGGGGGGTGCAATGGGATTAGGAGTGGGTGCTTAGGTAGTGTATTCTGCAGCTAACATATACAGTGATACTGCCCAGTGCTCAAACCAGTCACTCTTTGAGCAGCGATAGTTTAAGTAATGTAATAATGTACTCTAGAGATAACTAAATGCGACAGCGATGCTTAGCATGCAAACTAGGTGCTCCTTGAGTAGTGCGGGAAAATTTCCAAGGTATTTTTATAGGGAAAAGTACAGCTTCTACTGACTGCATATATACAGGGCACCGCTAACCACACAAATGAGAGGCTTATACACAAGCAGAAAAAAGCATGTTTTACACTGTGTCCACAGGTCATTTAGGTAAGCACACAGTAAGTTTTCCACCAGCAGTTCCCAGCTCAGATAGGCAAAATCAGCCCTCTCCTGCCACAAGAGAGAAGACTTTGACCCTCTTAATGTAAAATGACTGGTTTGGAGCCCAGGTGCTTGGGAACCACAAGAACAGATGCCTAAAAGCACTGAAAACAGCAGATACAATGTATTTACACTACAACTGCAGAACAGCAGCCTTTATAGCAGTGGAAAAAGGCAACTTAAAACTCTAAGCAAGTGCAGGAAAAACAATAAATAGCACAGAAATTTTTGAGAATGCAATGAATACAAGCAATAGAAGTGAAAAATAATACTTAATTTTGTTTTTCTTGCAAAAGATGGCTTCAGATGCAAGCAAAATCTCAAACTCTCTGAGCTGCTCTGAATAACTGAGCCAAGACTCACACAATTCCTAGGCTTTATACAAGCAGAAAAAAAACACTTACTTGGTTTGTTAGTTACCTGACTAAGAGGTCCCAAGCAGTGAAATGACAAGACAATTTCTCTTCTTTCTTTCCAGTATCTGCAAGGATCCATTCTGGGACCACTACTGTTTAAGTTATTTATCAATGACCTAAACACAGCAGCCAAAGAGCCCACCATAGTACAATATGCCGACAACTCCACTCTAATATGTGCTGCTGGGAACCTACCCATGCTCCAAAAACTCACCCAGAATCCCTTCTCCATACACGCCTGGTTCAACAATTCAGAACTCCTCCTGAATCCAGAAAAAAAAACTTAACTACTACTCTTCATCCACAACTCTCTCTCCTCCCCAAAACTACCTTTAATATACTGCTATCCAACAAGACCAATACAGAACTGGTATTTCACACCAAACTACTAGGTGTGATTATAGACAACCACTTGAAATTTAATCTCCACCTTCAGCATGCCATAAAGAAGACACACCAAAATCTAGGCTGCCTCTATAGAGTAACACATTACCTTATTGATTCTGCTAGACAAAACATAGCCACTTTTTTCTACCTCCTACCCTGTTATATGCTACTCCTGTCCTCACCAATCTCAACTCCTCTTTATCAGCCAAACTAGAACAATGCTACAATAAATAACTAAACTTGCAACCAGTCAACAATATAGATCACATCATTCCTTCTCTCTAAAACAACTAAACTGGCTCAAACTAAAAATTCTCTTTTGTACTTACAGTTAATTACAACCTTCAAATTACTGTACAGCCCTGAAAAATTCTTGTCTATTCACTTCATCATTCAACCTTATATTGATAAGAGACCTCTGTGCTCTGCCGACAAACAATTACTCTCCATAACTAAGTCTTATAACAATGTAGGATACTCCCTGTATTCACACTGTATTACTAACAGCTGGAATACCATCCCACTCCATTTAAGAACAGTCTGCAAACTGAAAGACTAAATACCGGCTGGAGCAACATCTGATAAATAAATGGCTCTGCACCTGCACCACCCGTGGTTAAACTGGTACTAATATAGCTATATGAATTCATGCCATACTTCTGTGCTGTAAAAAAATGTATGTATTGTTATCACAACTATACCTTCCTCTATCATTTCATCCTCTAAATTTTCCTTGTGCCGCCTCCCCTTCTTCTTTTATTTGGGCTGGACTATCTTATCTTCTTTTTTGAACAAATTTTTAAAGTAACAACTATTCTTACATAAAACCTGACAATGTATGCTACTGATGATAATGCACTGCATATACTTTCTTGTATTAAAAAATATAGATTTATGTACAACCCATGTGTCTGTTATTTTTAATCAAAACTGTTTGTAAATGATGTAACCAATATCAATAATGTCTAAATAATGGCACTGTTGCTCGTGAATGAAACTGACTGTAAATGATGTAACAATGCAAATGATGCACGATGCTTGTGTAATGTAGCTTTTCTCCTGGGGCCTCCAACGAAAAGGGGCACTGCTCAATCAATCAATCAATCAATCAATCAATCAATCAATACAATAAATATCCTGTCCCAGTTGTTGAGTGTAGGCTATAGCCAAGTACGATTATTTTTCTCTGTAAGCTGTACCGTGATTTTTGTTACCTTCTCTTTAATCTGAGATCTGCTAGGTCATGGGTGTTCTTTTCTCATTGGGAGCTTCACCTTCTCTGCCAGCCTTCCTTTATAAGATAACATTGCCCCTCCTGACTCGTAATATTGGTACCTTCCAGGAAAGTCGCACCTTATTAAAAGTTGTGTTTCAGACAAATTTTAATAAATTTTTAAATTTAAATTTTTTTAATTTTTAAATTTTTTTTTAGAAACTTGTGTTTCTTTTCTTTTGCTTCTCCTCATCCATAGAACCATCCTCAGTAAATACAGTCTCCAGAAGTTTGTATACTGACCCTGTCCCACCGGCCACTTTACTCCATCCCTTTCCCTCCGTCTGCCTATGAAGATCTCTATTCTGTTCCCACCTTCCTCCTCTTTTTTTATCGTGCAGTCAACGCATTTCCTTATGTATAATGTCACCAGTTCAGTTGTCCTTCCAGTCTTTCCCTCTCAGAGCACCCTGCAAAGTATGCACTTGTATTCTGCTCCCTATTTCCTGTTGCTCAGGATTTGGAGATCTTGGCTACAATCGCTTCTGTTACAGAATAAAACAAAAGTATTGCTTAAACTATCATCACTGCCCATCAACACAATGCACCCTTTCTCATTCCTCTTCTTTGTTTCTTATTTTGACTTTGAATCCAGCTACTACTTTTGTGATGGGTTGTCATCCATGTGTGACAGTTCTCTTTGTCACTCCAACTACACCTCTTGGTTTAAATGTACTCTTTTAGTAATATATTCCTCAGATTTGCCCTTAAACAACTACTACCACTTGACATTCAAATTTAAGCAGTCCTTTATATAAAAAAATAAAAAAAATAAAAATTCCCAACATTCTTGAACTAGACAGCATTTCCTCCTTCCTGCCACATATCATATAGGGTACTGGAAATACCTCAAAGATTATATTTGTTTTTTTTTTACATTTGTTAACCGGATGGGTGGGCCGGTCTGTTGACCTTTTTTACCCATTACCTAGATAAGAATCTAAACACTTTACAGAGCAAATATTGTTGCTTTTTACATGAACTGCAGTGCGTAGCAGTATTAGTGACTGCACTTCGCAAGACACCAAAGACAGAGTAATTATTGTTGGATTACAATGTTGTATTGCAGTACCAAGTTCTTTGTTCCCACCTGCACTACAACACGCTACCTACCAACCTACCTACCTCTTCCTTTCATAACTTTCATCACAGTTTACTAGCCAGTGTCAGACACAGGTTAGTTTCAATCCTTGTCCTGCTGAACGGCTTGTCCTTGCTGTCACTCTGCTGTCTCCATTCCACTGTCTGCTGTAGCATGTCATCCTCACTGTTTCATAATTTTTATCTAGCCACTCCCATTGCCTCACTGGTACTTTCCCTAAATTCTGTTGTGCCCACACCATGTCCCCCTCACCCCTTGATTCCACCTAGCTTCTCCCTAACCTGCCTGATGCACCTCCAGCCCTGACATGCAGGCTGCATGCAGTCCTTGCTTTATCTACTGGACCATTATTCTTCACTCTCCTGCTGTCCCCTTCACTCCTTCTTCAGACCTTTTTCTTCTTCCAGATCTCATTGGCCACATCCTTATACCCATTTGTTGCTTTCACTTCCACTCTTTTCTTGACTTCTGAGCTTCCCTTTTACTAACCCATCCAACTCTGCTGCAACTCTGAATACTTACATTTCCTTTCATCCCCTTATATATCCAATCACTTTCCTCGTAGTGCTGTTGACATTCTTACCTCTTCCTTTCCATTTCTAGTCAGCTGTGGTCTCCTGCACCATAAACTGTGCCGCTAAACTGCAACACTTCTGCTTCCAACACCCTTCACTAGCAAACTTATGAATCTCCTTGCTTTACAGCTTTACCATGCATCACTTATCTGCCTTGTTCCCTTGTCCTCCACCACTAGGTTATATCTGTGTGGCGTGCAGTGTGGAAAGAAGCTTTTTTCTGAGAGTGGATACTTGCCCTCATAGTGGCCAACACTTACTTAACTAACAGATCATATTGCTAGATTAACCAATAATTAAAAAGTCTGTCATGATGCCTCACCACTTTAATTCAATGTCCCAAATAATTTCAAGAAAGATACCACATGCAAGGATGGACAAGATCCGCACTGCAATATCCTGCCTCTTTTTCCAAATACATAATGAAATATTGCTTCAACACAGTAAACTTTAAGCTATGGGATACCAGAGGAATGGTTTCAGATATTAAGTCCCATGGGTCTTTCTCCTGTGCAACCACATCCTTGTGGGATTTATAAGCAAATGATTCCTCTAAATCCTCCACTTTAATTTCTCCTCCCACCAAGCATCTCTCTCTCTTGGCCTTACTGTAGGTGAGATAGCAACTTATTTTAAAAAAAAAAATCCATATTTAGTACAGAGAAATGCACTCCACCTTTGTCATACACCTCTGGCCATTTTACCTTTAACTCTGGATGAGGTATGTATGTGCCTACTAGTTCCACCATTGTTTTGCCCATGACCAAATTTAGCTTCTTTCTGGACCTACTCATTGCCAGCAAAGAGTGCACTGCTTCAGGCAGCATGCATTTTACCTGGTACCACCTTGAGGCCATGTCTTCCAATTCATATATTGGTCTCTGCCACATATAACTGCCCCAGCTGCAAAATCACTATATTTGGAGTACCTCACTACTTAAGTGGCCACTCAGACTGAGACACGAGTCAGTGCACCTCATGCCTGAAAAACTTAGCCAACTTATACTTCCCTTTCTGGCCACCAAATCATTGTTGTTGTTGCTTCTGAATTGCAGCCACTGCCTGAGTCTTCTCATATAGAAATGACCCATTATCCAGATGATTTCTGCTGGCCTAGTTTGAGGACTGAAATTGCTCAGGAACTCATTTACTGTTACAGCTGACCATGGAAGTACATTTTATAGACTCTAGATTTCTAATGGCGAACCTTTCTAATCATTTCAAGTGACATAGAACAGTATCTAGGATCTAAGACAGACAACTGTATTGTCCTGTACAAGACAGCCATAAATTCATATATAGTAAGTTGGGAACCCTTGAAAGATGAGGCCATCCCTTCCTCCCTGTGCCACCAGCTATTATTGTTTTCAGGACCTTATGTGCTAGTGGAACACACTGGTGACCATAGTTTTACTTAGTTACACTTCACATACTGATTTGTTTTTTTCTTGCTATCCCTATGCAAACCCCCTCTTTAAATAGCCTCATATTACTATGTAAGAGCACTGTGGTTGTGCAGATCAGATGTCATCCTTTTAAAGGTAGGCCAACTCATCAATGACTCAGTGATAAAATCATCAATGGTATGGTCTGGTCAAGTACTCAGCCACTGACTGCATTCCTAACTAGTATGTACACTTCCAGAATGTAGTCTGTGCATGAAATTAGACTAAAGGACGGGCTGAGAGCGACAAAGCTTTTTTCAGTAGATGCAATAGATGTACACTGACAGAGATGAGATTCAAAGAAGTGTATCTACAAAGGAGATACAAGTGAGGATAGACAGATATATACATACATACAGTGGCAGAGATGTAATTGCATACATGCATATATGTGTGTGTGTGTGTGTGTGTGTGTGTGTGTGTGTGTGTGTGTGTGTGTGTGTGTGTGTATATATATATATATATATATATATATATATATTTATATTTATATATATTTATATGTATGTTTGTATGTACATGAAGATGAGCAGTTAGGGTATTTGTATTTTTTTATAGCAAGCAGGGGATCGAGATAGAGTGCACTGAGTTACATGTTTAGTTGAACAAAAGACAGTGAAGGTGGCTCTTCATGTCATATAGGGGGCATGATTTCTTTTAGAAACACGCTCATTGTTTGAAGTGGGATGTGTGCTACTATACAGCTTCACTTATTTGTCTTTTTATAGCAGAGGGAGAAGGTGAGAGTTTGGTGAATTACGAGAGGAATTTGTATTAACTGCTAGAGTCAGACAGTGTTTGATGGATGCAAGAGATGGAGGTTTTTGTTACTAGTCTTTCTACAGCAGAGGCAGTGGGTGGATGTTTGATGGGATTTGTAACTTAAGTCCTACAGTCACAGTCATAGTGCATTTTTCAAATTCTAGAAATGGAGTTTATTGTTACTTGACTTTCTGTAGAACAGGCAATAGGCGACAGTCTGAGGACTGAAGGGGCTCAGCAGAATATGTGTGTTATTTATAGGTTTGTCATACACACACACACACACACACACACACACACACACACACACACACACACACCATGTTATATGTTTTATATATATATATATATATATATATATATATATATATATATATATATATATATATATATATATATGTATAGTCACAGCTCAAAATATAAAAGGCACATTTGAGTGAAAAGTGTTTGTGGATGGACTGAAAAACACTGAATGCACAAAATATCAAAAGCATATTCGATTGATTGAATGCTCAAATGTCTGAATGCTGACTTTGATAGTGTTTATAAGAAGGAGTGTGCAGGAAAATTATTTTTTTGTCAGAAATTGTTAGAGTGGTTGCTGTGTATGTGCAATTGTTAATTGGTTATGGTTAGGGTAAGGGGACAGCTTTACTGTTTTGCATGTTTGGTGTTGTATGTCGTTTGTGTCCTTTTTGCCTTGTGTAGCGTTAGTTTTAGTAACATAATGTGTAGGGTTAGGAGCAGAGACAGGGGTAAGGTTATGGCACTCATGAGTAAGATGGTACATGGGGTGAAGTGTGATGTAAACTGGGTATCCAAAGACTGATTAATATTTGTTATTATAAAAATACATTTCATAGAATATTGGAGATATGATGCAGTCTAAGAACTATTACTTCATAATGCACCTGATGCCCAAAATCTATGAAGTACATGGAGCTACTTAGTTATACTTTGTATTCAGGAAAAGATGCAACTTTATTAAGTGCCATTTTGATGTAAGACACTGGGATTAACAAAGTTTTGCTTGCCACCTTGCAACACTGTTAACGTTCTAGTCTGAGGAATTAACAGCATCCAGTGCAGAACAGTGTCTGAAGCATTTTCACAACTTTAAAAGCTTTAACAGACTTCATTGTCACATAAAGTATAGTACAATGAAGTGTCTGAAGAGCTTTTAAAGCTGTTCACTCATCAGATAGACACACAGTTTCTGACAGCTGTCTGCATGGCAGTGCTAAGTTTTATAATGCTTTCAAAATGTAAAACACTTCTCACTCCTAGACATTTTGCTGTAATTGGGCTTTTCAAACTGTAAAACACTTCTTACACCTATGCTTTTTTTCTGTAATTTGAGGTACTTTAATGTTCTTCACAGATTTATGATTGGATTTCTCTAATCATAACTCACATGATATATGTTCCCTAGGTGGATGCCAAGATTCATGTCTTTAGATTTGCTTCACTCCTGCCTTGAAGTAAATTTTTTGACATCCACGTTAGTTTTGATTGGAGACAATCATAATCCCCTATGCAATATAATAAATCAGATAAGAAATTTTTAAGCCAGTACTTTACTTGATTTTTAGCTATACTTTATGTGACGATTTGCTTGATTTTGGTGGTATTTTACATGATGTTTTGTGGGACAGGGAATTTCTTCCAAAAAAAGTGTCTGCTTGGTGAAGAGATATGGCATGTGATACAAATGAAACATAACAGTACTGTGGATGGTTGAGTAACATTTTGCAAACACCATGTTCTGAAATATTTTCATTATTTTTTATCAATATGCCATTAAGTGTACAGGAAAACTGTAAAAAGGGACTACTGTCTCATACGTGATGTATGCTTTTTCTGAAGTAAAATATTATTAAATATACAAGTGTTAAGAGGGGTTGGCATAATGGTTAAGGTCTTTTTCTCACAAATGCAAGGTACAGGGTTTAATTCTGGCTTCTGGTTATTGGCTAGCCTTGCAGTAGTCTGACTGATAGCTTAGTATTTACCTATGAACCTATGGGATTCTAACTAAACATTCAAAAACCTTCTAGGGAGGGTCTAGAATACTGGTTAAGGTCTTTGCCTCACACATATAAGGTACAGAGTTTAATTCTGACTACCAGTTATTGGCTAGGCTTTTAATAGTCTGCAGACTGAAAGTCTGATCTGTCATTGTAGTAGGTATATAACCTTAAGGTGATTTTGTTTGGCATAATGGTTATGGTCCTCACCTCATAGACACAAAAGTGTCACATGGTTTGATTCTGACCTCGGATTACTGGATAGGCTTAAAATGTCCCTTCAGGGCAATTAGCCTAATATTCAGTTATGAACCTATGTAACTTCTGTAATACAGAGACTTTGATGGCATGCAGCATTTTGGTGGTGACACAAAGGAGCAAAGTTCCATATCTTACAGTCAGCCATTGGGAACTCATTTAATTTTGATGTTATTTTCATGAGGGCTGCTGGCACTGGCAAAGAGATTTTTGCTCTAAGAGCACTACCCTGGTTTGACGAATGTGCCTAGTTGCTAGAGGTAGCACAGAGACACATGGCAGCAAGCAGCCAGTGATGGCTCTGTTCACCTATTCTAGGGTGAAGAAACAAGAGGAATCTGACAAAGGCATGTCTTTTCAAAATGTCAAGAAGGCAGATGTCTATAGTAGAGGTCCTGGGACAAATGGTAAACTGAAATCTACATGGAAGAACATGTGAGACCATGAGTGGAAATACCTGCATAATATATGTAAAGTCCTGCATTACATGCATTGTGTCATAGGTTATATAATGAAGGGGAATAGCAGTATATTACAACGATTCCCATCCTGAGCACAATGTGAACTGAATTCAGGGCCAAAAAGAGAAGAAAACCTCTAATGCTGTTTCAACCCCATAGTAAGCAATCTACAGTTGTCATTGTTTGCTCAGAGTAACATCTACATCAGATATCTACCCAAATGACTTATAGTCAGATGCTCAAATCAAATGTTTGAATCATAGCTGTTCAGCTATAAGTAATCATGTTTTCAATTGCTTGTTTCTGTTGCTTGAAACACTTGAGATTCTGTTTGTCATATTTATCTGCTTACTGGTGGTCCAATTCCCCAGCCTCCCAGAGACAAAGAATGGAAAGGCAGGTTTTGCATTGCTTGCTGGTAATCACTCTATCCCTAAAGTGCAGTAACCTTAGTGGGAAAATAATAAAGCTAGGTGGGTGTGAGGGGCTTTAGGCTCAAGGGGCAAGTGACTTTTGTCTAATAACACAAACAAGACTTTGGGGTAGTAAAAATCAAGACCAAACCGTAAATCCCACGTGGTGAAAGTTGGTACAGGCAACGATACACTCCAAATTTAGAAATTCTACAATTTATTAAGCACTTTCATTCATGCAAATAGGAACTTTTTCAGAAAAGCACAATTAAAACTCACTTAGTATTTAAACTAACTGCAGCTGTTAATTAATTAAAAAAAATAAAATCAACCTGCATAATTTGAATAATTAAGAGATCGTTAAGTCCATGATCATTGATAGGGAAACATCCATCTAAAATAGCTTTGAGTAGACTACACTATACTTCCAATCTTTTTAAACTTTAAAATAGGGGCTATAGAACATGCATCATTTAAACCAGGGGAACTTGTGGCATTCAACAATAATTGCCACTTTAATTCATTTTTATTAGGATGTTCATTCACTATATAAACCCTGGAATCAAAAACCACCTGCTCTAGAGCAGGAAACTTAAAGACATGAGTAGGATGCTGTGCTATATGCCTGGAAAGGGCATTTGTGGTCTTACACTTCTTGATATCTAGTAAATGTTCATATATCCTCTCTTTAAATTTTCTGGAGTTTTGCCCACATAAAATGTTGGGCATAAATAACAGCATGCAATATATACAGCATTTTTGAGTCACTTGTAAAATGCCCTTGAATACTGTATACCACCCCTCCAATGTGTATATGTTCACCAACCAATATACTAAAACATTATGAACATCAGGCACATTTTTTCATGCCTTTTTTATGGTTTGCAGAGGTTCTAGTGCATTCCAATCATTTTTAAATTGACCTGTCCTTTTTTATAAATAATATGGGGGCTGTCCCCTATTTTATTATACAACTCTGCATCAAAAGAAAATATAACCCAGTTCTTTTTAAGGCATTCAAAAATTGCCTATCTAAATTGTAAGTAGTAATAAATGACTTATGTTCCTTTTTATCTTGAAATATATCAGCTTGCATACTAGTGACCAACTCCCCAATATTAACTTAATCTGCTTAAAATGGAATAGTATCCACAAACAATGGGTTTATAAAAACCCAACTCCCTCTTAAATATAACATCTTGCTTGATTGTGTCTAAAAATGCAGTGAGATAATCTCTCTTCTTAAACATATGCATAATATTCTCACATTCATTTATTTTATTTTACATTTGTTGACCGGGTTAGTCTGTCTGAGCTGGAGTAGCCCTTTTTCAGCGCAGGCCTGGGGAGAAAAGCTGCAATACATTAAACAATACAGTAGAGTTAACAAAACAATATTACATATAAGTAGCAGAAGCAATATTCCAATAAGATTATCCAAAACAATGTATACACTTAAAAACAAATACTTACAAGTCTTAGTTTAAATGATGACAATGAGAATAAAGACCTGTTCTTACACTTTTGTAGAGATAATTCATTTTTCCTTTTTGGCCTATGTTATTGTAGGGTGTAGGCAACAGAAGATCATTCAGAGAGAATGGGTGGGCTAGAAGCATAAATTTCAAGCTTAAACAAAATGTTTGAGGATGGTGTGATGAGGAGGGGTAGAGGATGTTAATATTAAGAGAGCAGAAGATGAGAAAAAATGTTTATGGTCTGATAATGGGTAGTTTGGTGTTTGGGGGGCAGTTTATGGAGGGTGAGTGCTTAGGGAAAACCAGAGAGTTTTCAGGTGTTCTTTAGCAGCTGCTTTGAATTGTTTAGGATGAGATAGTAATCTAGTTTGAAGGGGAAGTTTGTTCCATGCTATGGTTGGATGATAGCTATAGAGGTTACATCCAATGTTAGTTTTAGTTTTATAGACCAGTAGTAAATCTTGGTCTGAGCTACAGAGTGACCCAGCTGGAGAGTAGTGGGTTATGTAGGAGGATATGTTTGGGCAACAGAGTGGTTTATGAAGGATAGCATGTATAATTTGAAGCTGTGAGAGGAGAAGGAGGTTTGGTAGCTCCAGCCAGTTTAATAGTTTAAGTGAGATACATTAATGAGTTTTGTAAGTGTGTTGTGCAGCAAATCTGGCTACCTTGTTATAGGTTGAGTCTAGTTTGGTTAGGAGTGTGGTATTAAGGTTTGTAAATATTTGGGATCCATATAGTAGACTGGGTAAGAGATAGGTATGAGAGAGAGTTACTTTAGCTTAAGAGGTGAGATATTTTTTGTTTCGATATAGAAGGCCTAGTTTCTGATGAGTTTCTCTGATGCAGTTGTTGATGTAAGTTGATCATCTATAGTGACAACCAAACACTAAAAGAAAGATATAAAGGTGCTTATGAGAGCCAAGCTCCAACTAAATGTCAAAGAAAAAACACCTCAAAGCCCAAACGAGTGGTACAAACACAAGAATTTTAATATTCCAAACGAAGACACAGAAACCAAGTGCACAAAATGCTTTAACTGCTTCACCGCATTTTCCGTTCCAAACGGAACTTCATCAGATGCAAAACAGTTAATTAAAATCATTTACACCTTAATACACTCAATTTAAAAACAAACTAACCAATCCAATTCATATTATGCAATACTAATAAATATTCATAAGCCCCCGGATTTACGAAGCTCGTTATGGCGTGCAGGAATAGTTTAAGAGCTATTTTAGGCAATATGGTCGACGTGCGATCCAGGAACGAGGTTCCGGGACGTGCACGTGAGCTCTTAGGCTAATCCTGCATGGACCGAGCCCCTGTATACAAATTACCCTCATTTGTAGGTGAAAACCATGCAAATGAGGGTAATTTGCGATCCAGGAAACAGGCAGCTGTCAGTGCAGGATGACTGCAGTCTGCAGAAATGTACTCGGTTAGTAACTGAGTATGTTTCTGCAAACTACAAAACGGAGCTATGACAGCTCCAAATAAAGGTTGCATATCATTGATGAAGCATGGCAATGGCCAAGTAGCAGGCCATTGACAATGCAAAATGTGTAAAAAATAAAAAACAACTTTTAAATTCCTTTCGCCGATCTTGCCTGTTTAAGCATAGAGCAGCTGCACGCAAACGGGATTGGGGGAAAAATAATAAAATAAACCTAAAATAAGCATTCTAACTAAAATCAGTATTCAGCCATGCAAGTCAATGGCAGGCATAAGACAACCTGGCCAGTGAGTAATGGTTGCTAAGGGGGAGGCCCAGTGTGGGACATGTAACTATGCATTAGCAGGCAATCCTATGCAAATGATGGGAAGGATAGTGAATCCCAGATTTCCCCAGGGTGTGAGGCAGGTCCCAAGAGTGTAAGAGTATAAATAGCTGGGTGCAAGACTAGGAGATAGGTGACATCATGGGGGGGGGGTGCCAGGCATACTGTAAGTGGATTGGAGCCCTGTGGCTTGGTACTGCTCCTAGCTTAGCACATCTAAGCTAGAGGTGTGTCCAAACTGCCTAACACTCCTTACAAAGTGTAAGCAGGTGTGCGCACCACACACCGGGTTTCACATGAAGAAATAGGAAGTTAAACCAGGAAATAGCAGCTCTGTGCACATTTGAGAACTCTGAGAGGTGCACACACAGGCTTAAACAGGGAGCAATGGGAAGGGAAAACAGCAGTAGGAAGGTAATCAAGGAGAACTAGCTGAGCTGCCAGGTGAAATGTATCAGAATCAAATAATTACACAGGCAGCAGACCAGCCCAGCTCAGAACAGCACTATAAACCAAGCAAACACCCCCCCCCCCGCTTTTTCTATATTCAACACCACCGGTGTATACAAGCAGGGAAATTTTAAAAAGCAAACCTACAAAATAAGAAGGGCTACAGCAGGCAACATAGAACAACATGTGCAAGAGGCTGAGAGTGGTGAGAATGTCAATGCTGCTGAACAACCCACAGTAAGGAGACAGAGAAGAGTGTACAAACCCAGAGTAACCTACCAGGGGCTACATGAGCTGGAGATAGTGGAGCGCTATAGGGTGGACAGAGACCTCCTACAGCAAATCGTTTAGCTGTGCAGGCCACACCTGACACACCACACTGGCCGAGGGGAACCCATCCCAGTGGATACCAAGGTATGTGTAGGCCTAGGTATACTAGCCACAGGTACTTCCCAAACCACAACTGGGGATAACATGGGCATCTCACAAGCATCAGCATCCAGAGTATTCCACCAGTTCCTGGATGCCATGTCAGCACATGCCAGTGAGCATGTATATTTCCTCAACACATTTGAGGTGTTGACCATTATATGCGTCTCTTCCACCAAATAGCAAACTACCCTGGGGTAGTGGGTGCTATAGACTGCACGCACTTATGCATCAAAGCACCACCTGGTGAGCAGGGTAGGGCCTACATAAACCACAGGGGCATCCCCTCCATCAATTTCCGGGTCATATGTGATGCCCAGGGCATTATACTGAATGTGTGTGCTGGTTACCCTGGAAGCGATGACAATTCACACATATGGCAACTGATGCAGCTGCACCATAGATTTGCCTATGTGGACATTCCCTACGGTCATCTAGTGGGGATGCTGGGTACCCACTGCAGCCATGGCAGATGACACCCATCAGAAATGCACACACACCTGAACAACAATGCCATAATGAGGCACATGCACAGCCCAGACATATAATAGAGTGTGTGTTTGGGATGCTCAGGTCACGGTTCCAGTGTCTGGACACATCCAGTGGAGCCCTGCAGTATTCACCAGCTACATGCACCCAAATTGTTATGGTATGTGCTATGCTACACAATATGATCCTGCGGAAACAGCTGCAGCAGGAACAGCATGGGGCAGGGGCACACAGCCCCCCACCAATGCCAAGGCCCGTACAGGCACAGAGTGACTCAGAGGAGGAACAACCTCAGCCTGCCCCAGTAGGCAGAAGGGGGTGTGCCCAGTATGCCCTGGCCTTGGCAAAGAGGCAACGCATAGCATATGCACTGACACAGTAGGGGCCCAGGGAATGACGCCTCTCTCTGACTCACACAGACAGTAAAAGGCATGCCAAAAATGACACTACCTGTGCCCAACCATGTATAGGGAGTGTACTATGTGCATCTGACATAGGCAGCCCTCCAGCACCATCCTCAAGTCCGGCACACCCTCAAGATAAGTCAATCAACCTACCAATTACCAAATGGAGTAGAATGTATTTTTACCTGTAGCTATGGTATGGATGTGAACATGCAAGGGAATTGGGTGGCCGGATGTCAAGGCAGCAGACAGTAGACACCCATAGTGGCATCATGAGATCTGCAACACATACTGGAGTCACCATAGTAGCCAGTACTACACAGGGTGACAAAACCCACCACAGGAAATGGCCTGAGCGACATGGGTGTCCATAAGTGCCACACATGCCAGTCAGGAAGGTTCACATACCCAACAACAGTCTCAGCCAGCTGGACAGATAATGACTAACACAAACAAATGCTGTACTATGGCCTCTGAATGTGCCCTATGGGTAACCCCTCTCCCAGGCCTTCACAGACAGACCACAGCAGGCCAGGCAGTTGGACGTAAGTTGTGAAGGCTAGGAAGTCAGAAACTAATATGTCGACTATAGTGTGCAGGGTTGGGGGTTTGCCACCTGGTAGTGCAGATTATTTTGTTAATGGCCACAACAACAGCTGTTGGCTACAGAGTGACTAAGACACTGAAGAACATTTGTAGGTGGGTATGCACTGGTTTGCGCAAAGCATGACATTACTGACCTCTGGTTGCGGTGTCTTGCACTGAGTTAGCCTCTACATTGCTTCGCCAGTGTGGTAATTGCATACTGGCAGCCAAACAGGCTTACACCTGCTTGCTTCCACATACACATGCTCAACTTTGTGTATTTTGTTCACATTTGTCAGTTGGGACAATCCGACTGTATGCTTGTCCATTGTCAGCGGTGGCCCGGGGTGTAGAGCTCCACATTGACCCCAGCTACTTATTCCAATTAATACTGGGGTGTTCACATTCATAGAGGGTAACAGATGTAACATAGCTACGTCCCCCATTCTTCATGCTTAGTTTACATTAAAATGTCAGTATTATCCATGCTTAGGTCAGGTTTACATGTCAGGTATGACTGTCGACAAAGGTCAGTTTAAGGTGAAGTTGAATTCCTGTTTAACAGGTCTGGATAGTTACATGCAGGTATTCGGGGTAGGTGTAGTTATTCCATACCTGTGTGGTACAGTAGAGGGGAATAGCTAAGGAGTAGGTAGGTAGGTAGTGGGCATGACATTGTAACTGTATAGTGGCCTATAGGTATAATTGGATGGGGAGCAATAGGGAAGGTTTGTCGGATGTTGGGATTTGTATGTGAGGCAGGACAAGAGGTGTCAGTATCACTAGTTGATGTAGTGGTATAGAGTGTGAGTTGGGGGGTGGGTTTCACAAGGTGGTGAGCCTTTGCTGCTCCAGGTGTGCTTGTAGTGTACCTTCATGTGTTATTTACATGTGTCCTGTGGGACAGCTGTGATACTACATATGGGTTGGCGTTCCAGATACTGGCAATATAGTGGGGGAAGAGGGTGTCATCTATGTGTAACCGTAAACATTAATAGAAATGGAACAGGGGCTGATAGGTACATGGTGTGCATGGGGCACAAAGGGGGGAGTTAGTAGGGGAATTATCTAGGGATGTGCAGGATGGCTGCAGGGAAGGTCCACAGCTGGCCATGTTGGCTACGACAACAGCTGTGCATATACACTGCTTTTGGTGTTTGCGTTGGACACACACCCCAGGGTGGGGGTGAGAACTACAATAATACCTTGTGATGCCAATTAGATTGGCCTACATGCCTACAGTGGGGTGTTGTGACCATGTGTTCACAGGTGTTGTGTAGTTGGTTATGCAACAACACATATGGTTATACCGAACTTTGCCATGTAAACTGGACTGTGCTGTGGTGGGACCCATATCGAGTATGGCTGCCCATTAGGAGAAAGCATACCTGTCGACTGTACAGAATCCGCAGACTGTCCAGAGTTTGCTTCATAATATTGATAGGTTCATAGGTTCATACTAGGCTATCTGCCCTAGGGCATTTATAAGCCTAGCCAGAGTGTGTTTGGCTTTCGCCACCCATTTTAAATCAATTTTGCTATGCCCTTTTTCGAGGTTAGTATACTTAGCCTCTGTCTAACAGTGACACAGAAGTGATACCCAGGGTAAACCTACGATCTCCCATCCACTCATCAAGATTCCTCTTGAAGAGAGTCAATGAGGGACTCTGCCTAACCTGGACTGGGATTTTATTCCAGAGTGAAGGGAGCCTCTGGGTTATGAATCTGTCACTCCAGCATGTCCTATTTATTTCAGTGCTGAGGTTCAAGTCTCTTGAGCGCACAGCTCGATGGGATTTGGATTTTCTGAGGTGCAGCATGTCCGTTAATTTCGGGTTGGACATGGTTTTATACATCAGGCACAGATCGCCTCTGAGCAGGCGGTATGCCACTGAGTAGAGCTGGAGTTTCTTTAACCGGGCAGCATATGGCATCTGTTTGAGCCCTTTGATCCTCTTGGTGAGGTACTTTTGGGGTCTTTCCAGTTGATTCAGGTGTCTGGTAAGGTACATCCCAAAAGGGGCATTGTACTCAATTATGGGCCTGATGAGGGATGAGTAAAGAGGCACGATGACCTCCCATGATCTAGATGTGAACCCCTTCATGATTAGGTGGGCTATATAAAATGTTTTTCTAACCACTTTGGCCACGTGGTTGTCAAATGAGAGATTGCTATCAACTTGGGTCCCCAGGTCCCTAATTACTTCTTCAGTACTTAATGGATTACCACCTATGTGGTAATTTGTGGGCACTTTGTTTTTGTCAAAGGGGATAACTATACACTTTTTGGCGTTTAGCTTGAGGCCATGGCTCTGGCACCAGTTGTCTGTTTCTATGAGGCCCTTTTGGAGGATGCTTGTGTCAGCTGGAGAGTCGATTATTGTGCCCAGTTTGCAGTCATCTGCGAACTTGGTCAGCCACAGTCCTTCTGTGTTCGCCTGTACCTCCAAGAAATATATACCGAACAAGAGAGGTCCCAGGGCTTAGCCTTGTGGGATGCCATTTGTAACTGGTTTGGAGTCTGACATGGCTCCAGCAATTCTAACCATGTGGGTTCTGTCCTTGAGCCAGTTTGCAACCCATCTAGTGACATAGGGGTTTATATTTAAGCTGGTGAGCTTATCTATAATGCCCGAGTGGGGTATTGTATCGAAGGCTTTTGCGAGGTCCAGGTAGGCTGTGTGGACCACCTTCCCCTTGTCAATGGCCTTGGTGACTGTTTCAAAGAAATCGACCAGGTTTAAGAGGCAGGATGTGCCCTTAACAAAGCTGAACTGGGTAGGATCCAGTGTCTGTAGGTCCCCAATATCTTTATTTATGGGGTCCATGATGATCCTTTCCATAGCTTTGCAGACCAAGCTAGTCAGGCTTATGGGGTGATAGTTTCCAGGATCCAATGAGGCACCACCTTTGTGGAGAGGGGCCACTGTTGCTGTACGCCACTCTTTGGGTACATATCCTGTAGTAAGGCTGAGATTGAACATTAGTTTTATGTTTGGGTTTAGCTCTTCTTGGAGTTCATGTAGGGCCAGCCGGGACACCATCTGGTCCCATTGATGCTGTGTTTTTTGCTTTGGAGAGGGCAGCTCTTACCTAAGCATCTGAGATGTCAGGGGGGCAGCACTCTGCTGGGATAGATATTTGCCCTTTTGGTGGGGGGGGGAGAAGTTTGTGCTGAACCTGTCAGCTAGGATGTTGGGAATGTCTGTGGGTTCGGTGTATTTTTTTGTCATTTTGGACTAATTCTGAGCATATCTGGGAATTCCCACCCAGGTTCCTAACATAACTAAAGAAAGCCTTGTGATTATCCTTAGTGTCCTGTGCAATTTTTCTCTCGAAGCTGGCCTTAGACGATTTTATGAGTGCCCGTGGTTTTTTGCTAATACTGATCAGAGATGCCTTCCCTTTTTGGGATTTTACTCTATCATGTAGTAGCTTCCTCCTTCTATTATATAGTTTGTTTATGGCTGGGGTCCACCAGAGAGGACGTCTGCCTTTGGAGGATTGGGTCTTGGTTTTATTTGGGATTGCATGATCCATGCATTCCTGAAGGTGTTCATAGAATGCATTTATAAAGGATTCTGCGGTCTGGGCCATATTTTCCACAGGCCTGGGGGCTTTGAAGGATTCCACCTCGGTTTTGAGGAGTGTGAAATTTGCTTTAGAGAAGTTTTTCACTGTAGTTTTCAGGGCAGGGGGTGGAGTCAGGATGTGAATATCCAGTGAGATTAGTTTATGGTCTGATCTTACCAGTGAGGGATACACTTCGGGTCTGGAGCACAGAGTCCCCATGTTAGTGATGATCAGGTCCAGTATGTTTTCCCCTCTTGTGGGAGTGGAAACAAGTTGTTCCATAGCATTTGAGTTTATAAATTCTAGGAACCTTTGGGCTAGGGTGTTGGAGCTAGAGTAATGCTCCTAGTCTATGTTTGGGTAGTTGAAGTTGCCCAATATAATGGTGTTTGGAGAGACCTTCATATTTTTCCAGTGTTCTCAGGAAGGCCGAGTGGGGTTCCTGGGTTTGGGAGGGTGGTCTGTAGCAGGCTATAAACTGGAAGGCAGTTTTACCCACTGTTAGTTGCACATGGATAGTCTCTGATGCTTCGTGCTGTGCCACCAACCTGGAGGTGTGGGTATCTTTGACGAATATTGATACTCCCCCTCCTTTTGTGGTTCGGTCCAAGTTTTGGGGCCGAAAAACATGGTATGAGGTATAACCTGGTAGTGCTGGGGTGCTCTCGGGAGCCTTGAACTAGGTTTCTGTTACTGCACAGATATCAATGTTCTCCATGCTAAGGAGAGTTTTGAGTGCATGCATCTTGAGGTTTAGACTTCTGGCGTTGAGTAACATTACTCTTAGTTTCTTATCCCTTGTGATACCTATGGAGGTGGGATTGTCTTTTGAGCCTTGCCTAAAAATGGCACTATGGGGGTAGCAAGAGCCTTTTCCAATATCCAAAAGCCCAGGGGTGACAGGTGCAAGCCATCCCTAGCGAAGCATCGTGGCTTGTCGAGCATGTCATCCCAGGCTGACAGGCATTGGATCCCCTTTGAATGACACCAATACTTAAGCCAATTGTTGAAATTGATCATCTTGTCTTCATATTGTGGCATCATTCTTGGTGAGGGTAAGATGCTACTCAAGGTCAGGGTCATACCGGCCTGGGCTACATGCTCAGAGTGCTCCTCTATGTCTCTTTTCATGTAGTCCAGGGAGGTACATCTCAGGTCATTCACACCAGCATGGACAATGACTGAGTCATATTTACTCTTGCCTTGGAGTGACCTGAGTGCTTGTGTTATGTGGCGGATCCTAGCGCCTGACAGGCAGCTCACTGTGACCTTCTCCTTGTTCAGCCTGGTGAGCGGGACGTCAGTGTGCCTGACGATAGAGTCACCTATTACAAGTGTATCAGGTGTGTTGTTTAGCCTTAATGGCTGTGACTGTTCGGCACACTGGCTTTGTGAGCTATGTGTTGCACGTGTTTTATTTTGGGGTAGCGGTTGCTTGGGTGTCTGCTTTGGAGGTCTCTGCTGCTTAGGCAGATTTTTATTTAGTTGTCTTCCCATATTAGAGACACCTTTGACTTTCTGGAGAAAATTAATAAAATTCAGTGGAATGAAAATAGGTACTGGATAGTAGTAGATGTTAAAAATTTGTATACTAATATTACACATGAATTAGGGGTGGAAGCTCTTAAATTTAATTTGGGTGAAACTCCACTTACTTATTATACAGATGATTTAATACTGTTTTGTCTTAAAAATAATTTTTTTGAATTTAATGAAATTCTTTATCAACAAATTAAAGGCACAGCGATGGGAGCAGTTTTCGCTCCAGTATATGCAAATCTATTTATGGGTTATTTTGAAACCAAATTTCTATATAGAATGTGCTTTTTCAGAAGTCATGTAATAGAATATTATCGTTACATAGATGATTTAATCTTTCTATGTGAAGTGGGTAGTTTAGATGTACATAACTTTATTCATGACCTAGACTGTAATAATTTTGGTATAAAGTTTGATGGAGCTCAGTGGGGAGATAAAGTTACATTTTTGTATGTAAATTTGCATGTTAGAGGTAATCAGGTAGTAACATCAGTGCATCATAAATTTGAAGGTGTGAATAATTTCATTAATGGGACTAGTTGCCATCCTCCACATTTAATATCAGCACTTCCCTATAATGAATTATTGCGAATTTCAAGATTAACTAGTGATGAACAACAAAAAGAATTAGAAATTGAGTTGACTTGTCAGAAATTTATCAAAAGAGGTTATAGTGTAGAAAGTGTAGAACAAGCTAAAAATAATTTGAATTTTAATAATCAGACTTATAAGCAAGTAAAATATAGGGCTAAATCAGATAAAAATGTATATAATCAACAAGTGGATAAAATGTTTTTTGTTACAACGTATGGAACATATACAGAGAAATTAGTAGAAATTGTTATGTTTTATTGGACACATTTGTTACAAGATCCATGCTTGGGTGAATTGTTACCTCAAAAACCTATGGTGTCTTATAGACGTGGAAAAAGTATTAAAGATATGCTAGTTCATGCTTATTATATTTTTTCTGCTGCCAGTCTAACTAAATGTATTTCTGATTATGGTTTTAAAGCATGTGGTCATTGTAGTATATGTAACCAAACAGTAAATTCTTTTGATTGTATAAATGGAAAGAAATTTAATGTGAATGGTAATTTTAGTTGTAACACAGAGGGTATTGTTTATGTACTCAAATGTGAATGCAATTTATTTTACATAGGTGAATCAAAAAGGAGTTTTCGAGTCAGGTTCTTAGAACATTTGAGAAATATTAAAAATGAAAAGGTAGAAAGCCCTTCAGGCTTTCATTTTAAAAAATATCATAACAGTGATGGTAAGAATTTAACAGGCGCAATTTTGGAAAAAGTACATTGTGTGAAAGGTATGTGCTTGAAGAATAAACTACAATGGAAAGAAGCACTGTTTATTTTAAAATTTGATACTCTACACCCTAAGGGGTTAAATGGAGAGCTTGATTGGAAATGGCTGCTGTAATTAAGTGTTTTTTTAATTGTTTTATTAGAATAGTTTTTTGCTATATAAAGGAATGAGAAATGGGTTTTGTTATACTCTGTTAAAAAGGCTTATGCCGAGGCGCTGGAGAACATCAATTGTTGGTACTATAAAATAAATTCTTTGGACATACTGGCTGAGTCGTTTCTTGGACTATTTTTCCTTCTTGGTGGTTTACTAGATTTTTATTTAGAGCCTCAGAGTATGTTTTTGTGTGTTTATGTGTTTGGTTTGCTGTCGTGTTCCTCTTACAATCTGCACCTGTCTGGCAAATACCTGGGAACTGAAGTCATTAAATACAGACAAGTATTTGGGTTTAAGACTCCACATCCTTCAGATGAGTCATGCTAATGCGTAACCTATTATTCTATCAGCTTTCTAAGGTTGTAAGTGGAATATGTAAATGCTGTCCCTATTTGTCCCCAATGGTTTAGGTTTTGTCCAGTGGTTTTGCTCTTAGAGGTTGAGAGGTATGGGCAGAAGCTCTGCCCAATTCCCAATATTACTTACATCCCTGGGGCAGTCAGAATAAAACTGCACCAGCCAGCACCTGCACTCGTAGGCCCATAATTGCATACCCATAGTTCCCCCACCTGCCCCTCCTCTACAGCACTCATCCTTACTGTGGGTGCAGGTGGGGTCTAACCACACCACTACACATTGCCCACTCTCCACGTCTCTAGACCCATGTCGTATGTTGTCTCGACCCATGGGTCATCAGGCTTGCCCAACCTACTGGCCCGTGTACGTACACGGCCTGGTTAGATAAATCATTACAGGGACTGACTCTGATCATCATCAATTTTTAGGGTGTCCCACAAGGGACATAGATGTCTTTGTTTCAAGATTAGACTTGCCAGGTCTCTCCCACTCGTAGTATCCTGCCTGTGGTCTGGGAAGCAGTGGTGTATTTACTTGTATTGTGTGTTTGTATGTTTCACCGGTCTAGCTGGGGGGGGGTTGATGCTACTTGTTACACGTTTGTTGATTGGACCCCTCACCCCCATTGGCACGACCTGTGAACATATGTATTTCATAACTACTGTATCATATCTATATAGACCTATATATATATATATATATATATATATATATATCTGCTGTATACTAATATTTAATAAATTGTTTTCTAGTCCTGAGGAGCTTTTCTCCCCGAGTCTCTGCTGAAAATAAGCCAAAAGCTCAGCCAGACTTACCCGGTTAACAGATGTAAATTTAATAAATAAATCAGTAAATATCCTAGCTATATATATATATATATATATATATATATATATATGTGTATGTTTACACACATATATACATATATATTTCTACATATCTATATATATATATATATATATATATATATATATATATATATATATATATATATATATATATATATATATATATATATATATATATATATATATATATATATGTATATATATATATATATATATATATATATATATATATATATATATATATATATCTAACGACATATGGATGTAAGGGTGTCTGCATATGTATATATCTTTATGTGGGTATTTAATTATATTCTGTCTCTTTATGTATACATTTGTACTACAGAGAGGGGAAGGTTTAACTCCATGTAGGTATGAGTATATATACACACACACCTCTACATTTTGACATCTACATCTGGTTATTCCATTCTTTGCCAAGTACAATAGACTGTGCTGCAGTGGGACTCATAGTGGGAGTGGCTGCCAGTTGGGCGGTGGCCCTGGCCAATGCACACAATTGCTTACATCCCTGGAGCAGTCCACATAGACCCACTCCAGCCAACACCTGCACAGCTAGGCCCATAATTTCATTCCCATAGTTCTCAAACTGCACATCCTCTTCGGCACTCTTCCTTACTCCGGGTGCAGGTCGGGTCTGGCCACACCAGTACACTCTACCCACACCCCACTTCTCGGGACCCATCACATATGTTGTCTCACCCCATGGATCATCAGGCTTCTCCTACCTTGTAAACCGGAAACATGCGTGGCCTGCCGTTGGACATCTGTGTAATGGCAGAAAGCCCAAAGATCACTGAATTTTTGGGTGTCCCACAAGGGACATACATGTCTTTGTTCCAAGATTAGACTTGGCAGGTCTCTCCCACTGGTAGTATCTTGCCTGTAGTCCAGGAAGCAGTGGTGTGTTTACTTTTATTGTGTGTCTGTATGTTTCACTGGTCTAGCTGGAGGGGGGGGGGCGTTGATGCTGTGTGTTACACGTTTGTTGATTGGACCCCTCACCCCCATTTGCACAGCCTGTGAACATATGCAATTCGTAACTGCTGTATCATATCCTAGCTATATACATGTGTATATTTACACACACACACACACACACACACACACACACACACACACACATATATATATATATATATATATATATATATATATATATATACATAACTATATACATATATATCTGTATATGTATGCATACATATATATATTTATATATTGCTGTATATGTATATATATATATATATATATATATATATATATATATATTATATATATAAAACGATATATGGATGTATGAGTGTCTGCATATGTATATATCTATATGTGGGTATTTATATGTATTCTGTCTGTGTATGTATACATTTGTACTACAGAGAGGGAGAGGTATATCTCAATGTAGCTATGGGTAGATATATACACACATACCTCTACATATATACCTCTACATATATACATCAACATCTGGTTATTCCATTCTTTGCCATGTAAAATAGACTTTGCTGCAGTGGGACTCGTAGCGGGTGTGGTTGCTAGTTGGGCGGCGCCTCTGCCCAATGAACACTATTGCTTACATCCCTGGGGCTGTCCGTATTGACCTACTCCAGCAAACACCTGCACGCCTAGACCCATAACGAGCTACCCATAGTTCCCCCACCCGCACCTCCTCTACAGCACTCATCCTTACTCTGGGTGCAGGTCAGGTCTGAACACACCACTACACACTGCTCACTCTCCACTTCACGGGACCCATCTCATACGTTGTCTCGACCTATGGGTCATCAGGCTTTCCCACCCTTGTATTCTTTGTATGTACACACCCCACCTTGATAGGACTTCGCACTGGTTTACTCCCATAATATGACAATTTTTGGGGTGTCTCGCAAGGGACGCTCCTATCGCTGTTCCAAGATTAGATTTCACGGGTCCACTGTGTCCCCCCCGGTTGTATCCTGCCTGTGGTCTGGGGAGCAGTGGACTGTTTACATTGTTTGTGGGTTTGTTTGTATGTTTCCTCTGTCCAGATGGGGGGGGGTCATGCTACGTATTACACATTTCTTGCTTGGGCTCCTCACCTCCATTGGCATAGCCTGTGAACATATGTCATTCTTGGGTGCTGTATCTTATCATAAGTATATATCTGTGTATATCTACGCACACATAAATAAATATATATATATATATATATATATATATATATATATATATATATATATATATACTTATATGTATGTATATGTCTGCACACACACACACACACACACACACACACACACACACACACACACACACACACACACACACACATATATATATTGCTGTGTATATATATATATATATATATATATATATATATATATCTAATGACATGTGGATGTATGGGTGTCTGCATATGTATATCTGTATTTGTGGGTATTTATTTATATGTCTATCTATGTATGTCTACATTTGTACTACAGAGAGGGGAGGTATATATCTATATAGTTATGGGTATTCATACGGACACATATACCTCTAATTCTTTAGCTACATATCCAGCAATGTTGACTGGTATTGCTGGGTACTTTGTTTCGTGTGCATACCGGCCAACATTGTGTGCCACATATGCTTTGTGATACCTACGACTGACTGCGTTAATGTACACAGACCCACGTGTGACACCAGCCGTTTGATACGGTGTGCTTAAGGCATTTTCAAGCGGTTGTGAGCAGGTTGGCGCAGAGGTTAGCACTGCTGACTTCCAGTTACAGTGTGTTACATACAATTAGCATCTCCTTTGCTTGATCTGTGTCGGTGGTCCTTCACCCCACCCATACGCACTTGCACACGCTTACTATTGCTTACATTTGCTTACTTTTACTTATCTGTGCTTACACCTGCTTATTGCTGACTTATTCATTCTGGTACTGACTGTTCACATGTGCATTTCATGCAGTACTCCAGTTCACATTTAATTATTATTTGGTAGGTTCTACAGCAATAAAATGTACATAATTGTTCATATACAGATTACACTTGGAAAATGGTATGTGCTGCAGTGGGACTCGAGCCGGGAATGCCTCCTCCTTAGGTGGATGCTCTGACCACTATGCTATTGCTGTGCTGCTTCATTTGCTATACCTTCCTTGTTATCCTCTTCAGCCTTTCATGCTGCTTTACCCGTAGCTACGCGATGGGTGGACCCATGCACCTATGGTTAGCTGTATTCGGAGTGTTAAAAACATTACTACAAGGATTTCTTTGTGTTTTTTTTCAGTGTACTGTTGCTGTTGAACACATGGGGACTGTTGGTGGGGATATGCGGACACTTATGTGCATTCTCACTCTTTTATGTACACATTCTTCTGTTCTCCTTTGCAGGGGCGTGTTTATTCTGAGAGCTCTACTCTCAGCCATGCCCCTGCACTCTTCCATGCTCCGTGTAGCATTAGGTGTTCAGGTAGCGTGCCTTCCTTAATATGCATGGCGCGCTGCCTTCCTCCTCTTAAACTGGCGCTTCCATGCGGGACTAGAGTAGTCCTGCACTGAGGATTAGTGAATCCGGGGGAAGGACATGCTGACATATTAATGAATATTCATGAAGACATGTTTACATAAAGTGTATTAACATTTTTTTTAATTCAAAAGGCAAAAAAGTTAAAATTAAAATGTGAATCTTTCAGTTATTTAATTAATTAAAATCCTTTAATATATACAATGTAGAATAAAGAAAAACTACTGGCGACTGTTCCAGGCAGGAAGGCAAATTCAAGGCTCTTGAATTCAAACAAATAAAAAGCAACCAAGTCTATTCAGACCTCAAACCATGAATAAAACTCACAGTTCCAATACAGAAGAATAATCCACAGAGATAAAACAATGTCAGGTTTATTGGATCCTCGATGGTGAGCGCTTTCGCTTACAAGCTTTATCAAACCAGTAATGACCATACACAAACAATGCATATATATATGTATGCACACATCAAAACCCCTCCCTATTAGCAAGGCTTAAACAATCAAAGAATTATTCAATACAGAAAATGAATTACTTTAAAGGTGCATAACTTAATGTATATAGATGTTAATAAAATATGTCATAATATATGCAGACATACAAATTCTTTTAAAGCATCAAGAGATTAAACAAATATTAATATATGAATGAAAATTCTTTTTAAAAAATATATAAAAAATATAAATATAAAACAGTACTAAACTCTATGCCTTCTATTCTTTAGGATAGGTTTTAAAGGGACCCTATCATTTATCCCTGGGGGGACATGTGCCCTAGTTCTATCTACTACTGGTGGTCGAGTGGATACCGTATGCAACTTGTCTTATTTTTATTATTTTCCTTTAATATATACAATTGACCTGATGCAAGAAATTAAAAATAAAAATAAAAATAATCAGGCTTATAAAATACCTATAAAAAATCAGTACATGAAAACCTATATAGGTTTTATAGGTATTTTATAGGGCTGGTTATTTTTATTTTTAATTTCTTGCATCAGGTCAATTGTATATGTTGAAGGATTTTAATGAATTAAATAACTGAAAGATTCACATTTTAATTTTAACATTTTTGTCTTTTGAATTAAAGAAAAATGTTAATACACTTTATGTAAACATGTCTTCATGAATATTCATTAATATGTCAGCATTTTCTTATGAATATTTATTAGTATTGTATAATATGAATGGGATCAGTTAATTTGTTTTTAAATTGGGTATATTAAGGTGTAAATTATTTTAATTAACTGTTTTGCATCTGATGAAGTTCCATTTGGAACAAAAAAATGCGGTGAAGCAGTTAAAGCATTTTGTGCACTTGGTTTCTGTGTCTTCGTTTGGAATATTAAAATTTTTGTGTTTGTACCACTTGTTTGGACTTTGAGGTGCTTTTTCTGTGACATCTATAGTGACACCTAAAAGTTTAGTACTGGGTTCAGCTTCTATTGGAGTCTTATTAAGGGACAGTATAGAGAAGGTAGATTTAAGATGGCTTAGATTTTTTGGGAGAAAATGCAAGAGTTTGTTTTTTTAGGGTTCAGAATAAGGTGGTTATTGGAAACCCATGTTTCCACTAATGTGAAGGCAGCCTGAGTAGCTGAGAGGAGATTAGAGGGAGAGTCCAAGATAATGATCACAGTAGAGTCCTCTGTGTATTGAACAACTGATGACTGAGGGCAAGAAGTAAAAAAGTGAATTGGTAAAAATGTTAAACAGTAGTGGGCCCAGTATAGATCCTTCAGGAATGCCCATTTTTACAGGGAGGGAAGGGGAGAGTGCAGAAATCCATTTCACTGATTGAAGTTGATCAGTGAGATAGCTGGAAAACCAAAAGACAGTAGCAGGAGAGAAGTTTAGATTAGTAAGTTTAATTAGGAGTAGTGGATGTGAAACTGTGTTGAAGGCTTTTGAGAGGTCTAGAAATAAGCAGGAGACACGTTTGTTGTTATCACGGGCCTGGGAAATAGCATTGGTAAAGGAGATAAGCAGTGTGGTTGTACTATGTTTAGGGCGGAAACCATGTTGAGTGGAGGTAAGTAGGTTTTCCTGTAATAGGTATTGCAGAGTTTGCTTGTGTATGCATTTTTCAAGTGATTTAGAGAGAGGTGACAGAATGGCTATATGTCTAAAGTTAGAGATTTTTTGGGAGTTACCTCCCTTATGAATAGGTAGACTGTAAAATTCTTTCCAGATAGATGGAACTCTTGACTCAGAGATAGAGCGGTTAATCACGATGGATACTGGGAAAGCAAGAGCATCAGCTGCTAGCTGGAGGAAGTATGGTGGAATGTTATCTGCAGAAACAGAGCGGGGTTTTAATTTGGAGAGTAGAGATTTGATAAAAGTAGTAGATACAGGTTTAAGAGAAAAGAAATTAGAGGAGTCAGAGATGAGGGGACGAGGCAGAGGGGTTAGAATCATAAGCTGGAGGGGAGTTTGAGTTAATCATCTCTGTTACAGTTTCAATAAAGAAGGTGTTAAAGATAGAGGCAGTTTCTTCAGGTGCCCTAGTTGGGTAGGAATTAGGGGAGGAGGGGTTGCCGGGATGAAGTATTTGGTTGACTGAGTTCCAAACTTTTTTGGGATTAGATTTTAGTGGTGTAGGAGGGTTAAAGCAGAATCCCTTTTTATCCTTGGTAATGTGTTTTTTTGTCAAATTTCTAAGTTCTTTGTACTTTTGCAAGTCAGGAGGAAGTTTGGATCTCAGCCAGATTTTCCATATATTATCTCTATTTCTCATTAGGGTGCTGGTAGTTTTGGAGAGCCATGGAGATATTTTAGACTTTATTCTTACTGTACAGAGAGGTGCAAGAGAGTTGAGTATTTTAAGAAAGATAGAGTTAAATGATAGTACTGCTTCATCAAGGGGAGTATCCAGTCTATTAAGGTAGTAGGGATGTGAGAATTGTTGTAGTGGGTAGGTTCAGATATTAATTGTGTAAAGCCATGTAGGTTAATGCAAGAGGGAGAGTTAGGGGTGTTTAGAGTTAGCCAATTTATATTAATATCGACAAGGAGAATTGTTTCATTTGGACAGCGTTCAGTCAGGTAGGAGAAAAGGTTTTCAAGCAAGGGAATATTATTGCCCTGGGGTATGTAGATGGCTACTACAGTGATGGTAGAGAAGTTATTGAGTTTAAAGTTAGCTGCCAGGATTTCAGCTGGAGGGAAAGCTGGAATTGGTTCCTTAAGACAAGCAAAGGTTAAATGGTTAGAGTTTACACTGTTTATTGCACTTTAAGTTACTAATTGTTGCAAATTGTTTCTGTAGGCTAATTACTGTCTGTTTTCCTTGTCTCTGTAATAAAACAAAAAAATCTCTTGTTTTCCGCCTTACTGAACTAGTCCCGCCAGACTAAATAGAACCAGTTTCAGAGTTGCTGATCCCTGGGCTTTGTTTTTAGTTCCTGTTACTGATCCATTGCCTTATTAGGAAGGAGGGAAGTTTCTTTGCTTACCAGTGGGAGTGGGAAGCACTGTCTGATTTGGTGAAGTTTCAGCCAGAAACTAGTAGTCCATTGGTCGTTTTGGGCCAATTCCTAGCTCCCTTCAGCCCCTGCTATAAAAACACGCTAAACGCTGCAGAGCGGAGTTACCACTGTTGCACACAAGAGCAGCGGTTAAACAAGGTTAAACTATTTGGGCCATCTAAATTCCACTCTTCCAATTTTCCCTTAAAACTACCTTCCTCGAGCTGTACTGCTGATCTAACCAGCATATCCTATAACTGAAAAGTTCATCTCTACTTGATTCCCAAGTAGACTATTCTCTATCTGTAAAGCCTAGCACTTACTCCTACAGTACTTGCACCTTGATAAAGCACTTTTATTATAGATAGTACCCCACCAGCCTAAAACCCACTTCCCGAGTCCTTTGAAAGTCTCTTTATCTACTACTTCTAGTATGTCGAGGATCAGTTGCTAGTGTCCTCTCCAGCTCAACTGGTGAACCTGGGAATATTGAGGCAATGTTACAACTGCCTCATGTACACAGACAATCCTCTCCTTCTCCCACAAAACACAAATACATGCGAGAGATGCAACTATACGGCCAAACTGGAGGCTGAGCTCTCTCAACATAGGACTGGCAAGACCAGACAGGAGGAGAAGGTAACCACACACAATACATACCCAGTCACACATGGTACCATCACAACTTCAAATCATACACATACTCACACAAAGACATACTGGAGGCTCTGATCAAAATTTACCAAAACAGCAGAGGCCACCAAAGCAGACACCCAAACAACTACCACCTCACGACCCAACACATGCAACACATAGACCACACAGTCAGAGTGTCAAACAGTCACAGCCCTTAAGGCCAAACAAAATGCCAGACACACTTGTCATTGGTGATTCCATAGTCAGACACACTGGCGTCCCGCTCACCAGACTGAGTAAGAGAAGGTCACAGTAAGCTGCCTGTAAGCACTCAGGTCTCTCAACAGCAGGTACCGACTCAGTCATTGTCCACGCTGGTGTCAACGAGACTACATGAAAAGGGACATCGAGGAGCTCTCTGATTATGTAGCCCAGGCAGGTATGACCCTGACCTTGAGCAGTATCCTACCTTCACCTAGAATGATGCCACAATACAGTGATAAGATGATCAGCTTTAATAATTGGCTTAAATTCTGGTGTCATTCAAAGGGATCCAATGTCTGTCTGCCTGGGATGACATTGTCACCCTGGGCTTCGGATATTGGCCCCATAGTGCCTTTTTAGGCAAGGCTCAAATTCTAAACCTACCACCCTAGAACACCAAAAGGAAAAAACTAAGGGTAATGCTGCTCAATGCCAGAAGTCTCAATCTCAAGATGCCCTTCTCAATATGGAGAACATCGATGTCTGTGCTGTGACAGAAACCTGGTTCAAGGCTCCTGAGAGCACCCCAGCACTAACAGGTTTCACCTCATATCATGCGTTCCGGCCCCAAAATCGGACAACACCAAGAAAGGAGGTGTCCATATTCATAAAGGACAACCATCCAGGTGCAATTAACCATAGGCAAGACTGCTCTGCAATTTGTAGCATGTTACAGGCCACCCTCTCAAACTCAGGAACCTCACATGGCCTTCCTGAAAACATTGGAGGGATAAATGTATCTCCAAACACCATCATACTAGGTGACTTTAACTACCCTAATATAGACTGGGAACACTACTCAAGCGAACACTCTAACCCAAAGATTCCTGGAGTTCATAAACTCAAATGCCATGGAACAACTAGTCACCATCCCCACAAGAGGAGAAAACATATGATCTCATCATCACGAACATGGGATCAAAATGTTCAACAGTATACCCCTCACTGGTGAGATCAGATCATAAACTAATCTCGCTGGAGGTCCTCATCCCGCCCCACCTGAAACAAAAAGACCACAGTGAAAAACTTCTCAAAAGCCGATTTCACACTTCTAAAAACTAGTGTGGTCTCCTTTAAGGCCCTGAGCCAGTGGTAAACATTACTCAAACCGCTGAATCACTTACAAATGCCTTCTACCAGCACCTACAGGACTGCATGGATCAGGCAATCCCAAACAAAACTAAGACTCTCTGTACCAAAGGCAAGCGTCCAGTCTGGTGGACCCCAGCCATAAACAAGCTCTACAACAAAGGAGGAAGCTACTACAAGATAGAGCAAAATCCTTGAAAGGTAAGACACCTTTGATCATTATAAGTAAAAACTAAGAGCTCTCATAAAATCATCCAAGGCAAATTTTGAGAGAAAAATAGGACTCTAAAGAGAATCATAAGGCCTTCTTTAGCTATGTTAGAAACCAACTCCCAGATATGCTCAGAATTAGTTCAAAATGATGTGAAAATTACTGAACCTACACACATTGCCAACATACTGGCTGACAGGTTCAGTGCAAACTTCTCCCCTCCCCAAAAGGAGAGATATCTATTAAACATCTCCAACGCCCAGGTGAGAACTGCCTCACTAAGGCAAAAACACAGCATCCATGGGACGGATGGTGTCTTCATGAACTCAATGAGGAATTAAACCCACAGTTAGGACAGCTGTTTAATCTTAGCCTCACCTCAGGACAGACCCTGGAAATTACCGCCCATAAGCATGACAAGCCTTATCTGCAAAGCCATGGAGAGGATCATAATGGAACTCATAAATAAAGACATAGGGAACTTGCAGACTTTGGATCCAACTCAGTTTGGCTTTGTCAAAGGCAGATCCTGCCTCTTAAACTTGGTTGACTTTTTGAGACAGTCACCAAGGCCATTGATGAGGAAAGGCAGTCCATACAGCCTACCTCGACCTGGCGGTATCATCGAAAAACTCATCAGCTTGAATGTAAACCCATACATCACAAGATGGGTTGCAAACTGGCTAAGTGACAGAACCCACAGGGTCAGAGTTGCTGGAGCCATGTCAGACTCAAAGCCTGTCACAAGTGGTGTCCCACAGGGCTCAGTCCTGGGTCCACTCTTGTTCGGCATCTACTTTTCTGAAGTACAAGCAAACACAGGAGGGTTATGGCTGACAAAGTTTGCAGATGACTGCAAACTACATCTGACACAGATATCCTCCAGAAGGGCCTCACAGAAATGGATAACTGGTGCCAGAGCCATGGCCTGAAGTTAAACGCCAAAATGCATAGTCATACCCTTTGGGAAAAACAAGGCTACCCCTAGCTACCATATAGGTGGCAATCCACTGAGCACAGAAAAAGTCATCAGAGATCTGGGGACCCAGGTTGACAGTAGCCTTTCGTTTGACACTCATGTTGCTAAAGTAGTTAGGAAAACCTTCTATATCACCCACCTGATCATGAAGGGATTCACATCTAGATCAAGGGAGGTCATCGTCCCCTGTACTCATCACTTATTAGACCTATGATTGAGTACAATGGAATGTATCTGACCAGACACCTGCTGCAGCTTGAAAGGCCCCAAAAGGTCCCCACCAATAGTATAAAGGGTCTCAAAAATATGTCTTATGCTGAAGAACTCCAGCTCTATTCAGTCTCATACCGCTTGCTCAGAGGTGACCTGTGCCTGACATATAAGGCCATGTCAAACCCAGATTTGATGAATATGCTTCACCTCAAAAAATCTAGATCCCTCAGAACCACAAGGGCGGGAGACTTAAACCTTGACACGGTTATAAATAGAACGTGCTGGAGGGACAGATTCATCACCCAGAGACTCCCTATGCTGTGGAACAAAATCCCGGTACATGTGAGGCAGAGCACCTCTCTGGTCTTGTTCAAGAGGAATCTTGACCAATGGATGGGAGATTGCAGATATACCCCAGGGATTACTTCAGCGTCACTGCTTGACAGAGGCACAGCAAAATGATAGGCATAGTTTTTATTCAAACTAAAGGGGTGGCGAAAGCCACATAACTATGGGCTAGGCTTATAAATGCCCTTGGGCAGATAGCCTAGTATGAACCTATGAACCTATGAACCTATGAAGTAGATAATAGCAACTGCACCCCCTTTTTTCTTATGGAAATCAAGGAGGAGTATATCATAACCTTCATGTAGAAATATTTGGGTATCTCTGATTAGCGTAGCTATTCTTATGAGCTGGCCCTTCACCATTGCTTTTTTCTGGTGCAAAGGATGCCAACTCGTAAAATACAGGTATGTATTCGAGAATGTAGGCTTACGGTAAATATTAGCAAACAAAGCCTTGTGTTCAAAATTCTTAGTAATTTCCACATCCAAGAAACAGATATTTTTCTTTACTGAAGGACCAAGAAAACTTTAAAAATGGGATGATGTCATTAATATAATTAAAAAATGCGACCAATCTCGTTTCTGAGTCAGTCCACAAAATAAAAATATCATCCAAAAAATCTAGTATAAAAGGTCCAACAATGTCTGTAATCACTGTTAAAAATAAATTCCTTCTCCAAATAGGCCATAACCAGATTGGCATAGCTGGTGGTGTAGGCTGCCCCCATAGCTATGCCAGTGGCTTGTTTGAAGTATTGTCCTTCAAAAAATAGAAAATTATTATTATGGACCATCTCCATAAGTACAGTGCTACTGTTAACACATCCACTATCCAACCTGTTAAGGTCCAACATTTCCTCAAACCACATTAATCCCTCTGCATGGGGAATGACATAGAAAAGGTCATTCACATCAAGAGTAACAAGAATGCCATTTTCATCAAATTTAACATTGTTCAGCTTTTCCAAAAAAAATCCCATGAATCTATACAGACTTGTGGGACAGTCTTAACTTACCCTTTTATCATAAAATCTATGTACTTTGCAATATAACGTGTTTTAGATCTTTTTGTATCTACAACTGGCCTGAGGGGAAAATCTACTAATTTTTTGTGAACCTTTGGGATGCCAAAAATACCTGTTATAACTGGCTTATCATGTTCAAAAATTCATAATCCCATTATTAGTTGACCTTGCATCAACATATCAAACAACAGGGTATCAATTTTGGCACAGGCAATAAACATTTAATTTCAGAAACTTCTATATAGGTGTCAGACAATAACAAGGACATCGTCTTAGTACTATAATCACCAGTTGTCATAAATACCACCCCACCCCACCCTTATCTGGTTTCATGACTCTTATTTCCCTGTCTTGGCAAATCTCTATAAGCAAAGAGGTGTCATCCTTTGTCAAATTATAGTACATGTTCTTAACTGGTTTATTACATACACCCCTGATGTCATGTTCAGACAGTTTTTCAACCATCAAAATACCACTATGTAAAGGGGAGATGAATAAATTACTCCTACTGATGGTATGAACGTTATAATTCCCAATGTTTTGAGAAAACCATAAGCCAAGATTTAATTTACGTGTGTAAAGTTTAAAATCTATAAGAACATCTATTATGTTAGCACGTTTGGCTTAAATGAAACTCAACCCTTTGGATAATAAGTCAACATGTTTGACATTGACAGGTTTACAGGTATAATTGTAGACAGTATAGTCATTAAAAGAATTCTTTACCAGTTCTGGTCAGGTGGTGAGGTTTGAATCTATAATATTGTTATCAAAGGCACCTGGAACTGGAATTAACATTTCTTGTTCTTGTTGAAGTATTTCTTTGGTTTGGTACCTTGTCTGTTGAAATTGTCTTTGTAAAGGTTTTTCTTTGGATATTCCTTCTCTTGAATCTGTTCCGATCCCCACAGCTGTTCCTGTTCTAAAGGGACAACACCAGAAGGAATCCCATTTGAAGACTTGGTGTTTGACGCTTCCTGTTGTAATCCAATTGGCCTGTTGCCACTGTCAGTCATTTGGGAGCTCCGACTGAAAGGGGGATTTGGGTATGCTGACCCATTATTATATTCTATCATATCCCTTCTGAATTTATTCATTTTCCGCTGTAGGATGTCATTACATAAATTATCCACTTTCTTGAATATATTAATATAATTAGTTTCATAATGTTTGAATAAAATGTCTTTGGTGATAGAGTTATTGAGAATATCCAATTCACTGGATAACGACTCTATCTGCTTATCATTATGTTTGACCATAAATGTCAATATTTCAATGCCAGCTTTACTGAAGATGTCCATAAGTTCAAAATGGTAATTGGACCCTTTTTTGCAAACCATTGGGGTACTTCCATAATCTCAGCCCCCTAGGGACCTGTTTATTAGCTATATATTTTTAGTAAATAGCTATTTTCTAGTTGTAATTTCTTAAATAAAAAAAGTTGTTTTTTTTATCAAAAATAACCAGCTGTTAATGAAGAGACCCTTTGCTTCCTGGGGCATTGGGACTATTCCGAGGGGGTCTTGAGTTTGAAGTAGTTAGATTTCCATGTATAAAAATCAAAATTTTTAATGGTATAATCCCATTTGAGACTGTGGTAGTGGGCCAAGTGAGTGGAAGCTCAAAGCTGTCACCACTACTGATAAATACATTCCTTTACAAATGCTGTGACCAGAGCTGGGTTTCATTACTCTGAATTTGTTGACTGACCTGCTGTAAAAGCAAAGTCAGTTCGCCCATTGCTTGGTGCTGGTCAAACAAAATATGTCCATTATTTGAAGCCATGTCTCCACTGTACCCAAGAACCAGACGAACTAATAACACAGACAAGACTTCAGGATAGTAAAAACACAAACAAACTGTAAATCCCATGTGGTGGCAATTGGACAGATAACGATACAGTCCAAATTTAGAAATTCTACAATATATTAAGCACTTTCATTCACACAAACAGGAACTTCATCAGAATAATACAATTAAAACTCACTTAGTATTTAAATTAACCACAGCTATTAATTAATTAAAAAACAACCAATAAAATTGACTTACATAATTTGAATAATTAAGAGACCTGTAAGTCGATGATTATTTAAAGGGAATAATCCATTAAAAATAGCCTTGAATAGACTATACTAAACTTCCAATCTTTTTAACTTTAAAATTCAAACAATCGAACATGCACCATTTAAACCAGGAGAACTTGTGGCATTCAACACTAATTGCCACATTAATTCATTTTTATCAAGATGTTCATTCACTATGTAATCCTTGGAATCAAAATCAAAAGTCTTAAGTATTAAACTTATGTAAGTTGATTTTTATTGGTTGTGTTTTAATTAATTAATTAAATAGCTGTGGTCAATTTAAATACTAAGTGAGTTTTAATTGTGTTATGCTGATGGAGTTCCTATTTGTGTGAACAAAAGCACTTAATAAGTTGTCGAATTTCTAAATATGGAGTGTATCACTTACTGTTCAACTGCCACCACGTGGGATTTACAGTTTTTTTTGTGACTTTTGTCTAATACTGGATTTTCTCGGATTGTTCTTGAGCCTGATTACCTGTGCGCCAAGTAAGTGAACATTTTATTTATTCATTTTTTCACATTTGATTGCCGGGAAAGTCTGATGGGGAGAAAAAGTATTACAAATCATTTCAAGAACAATCCTTTTACAATCTTTAAAAATAATGCAAAAACAACTACAGTTTAAATAATTATTCCAAATTAGACATAACATGAAAACATTGTTTAAGAATAGATACAAGTTATATGACCATGATTTAATATTTAGAGACATTTTAGCCAGTTTATAGAGAAATTAAAGGTAAGTTAGTATAATACAAACAGGAATTGCAATATGAAGTGATTGAAAAGCAGGCTTATGGTATATTTAGAGAGAATGCCATTGATAAAAATAAGGAAGTGAATGAAGAAGGGGTGTAAGGAGGTGTATGGTATGAATAGGTAGTTGTTATCTTTGGGATATAGTTTGTTCAGGTGTTGAGTAAGAACAGAGACAGCTTTTGGCTAGGAAGTCTTTCATAATGGTTTTGAACGATGGGAGGGAGGGTATTGACCTGATGGATAAAGGTAAGAAGTTCCAGGCCTTAGCAACATGGTACAAGTACAGACAATGCCCAGCAGATTTGATAGGTTTGTGGACAGACAGAAGTTTTTGGTTATTGGATTGTAATGACTGCTTAGGAACATAGTTGTACAGAATGTTAGTGCTGAACAAGGAGATGGAGTCTGGATAATTTTATTGGTAGTAAGAAGCTTTGTATATGTTAGTTGATGGTGTAATTCTAACCGGTTTAGGCTTTTTAGTGCCATACAGTGCCTGGTTCTGAAAGGGATATTTGATGCAAATTTAGCAAATTTGTTACAGCATTTTTCAAGTTTTGATTTTTGTGATGCCTGAAAGTTAGTAAGGATGGAAGCACCATAAAGAAGTGTGGGGAGGAGATAAGTAGTGGCAAGTGTAGGTTTACTTGCGTTGGTGAAAAAGTTTTTGGCTCTATAAAGCATCCCTAGTTTTTGATAAGTTTCCTTATGTAATTTTGTATATGCAGGTCAGTTTTAAGATTATTACCCACTATCATCCCTAATGATTTGCTATGAGAAGCGACTTCAATGGTTGTATTATCAAGGAAGAGGACTTTAAATTTTGTTTTTTTTTTCATAAAAGAGGGATTTGGGGAGAAAAGTAGTAATTTTTTAGGGATGAGCATGAGTTGTGGGTTACAAAGCCATATTTTAGTGGCTGTTAAAGCTTCCTGAGCATTCTTTTGAGATGTGCATGTTGTCAGATGTGTAGATGAGGGCAGGGTCATCTGTGTACTGTATTAGGGTGGCCTGTTGTGAGGATATGAGGAGGATGTTGGTTAGAATGTTAAAGAGGAGGGGACCAAAAGCAGAGACTTTTGACACACTATTGGTGGTTAGGAGGTATGGAGAGAGGGTGGCTTTCCATTTTACTGACTGATACCTATTGTATAAGTAGCTTTTAAACCACATAAGGCTAAACTGAGAGAGAGGCCTAATGATTGCATTCAAAGTAGAAGTTTACTGTGACAAACTATGTTGAAGGCTTTAGACAAGTCTAGAAGTAAGAAGGAGACTAGTTTGCCATTATCTCTAGATTTATTGACAGTATCAATATAGCTTAGAAATGCAGTGTTAGCATTATGGGAAGGATGGAAGCCATGTCAAGTGGGGGACAGGAGTGCTTCTTGAAGGGGGTAATTTAGCAATTGTTTTTAAATACATTTCAAATATTTTGGATGGGGGATAAGATTGCTGTAGGTCTAACGTTAGTAATGTTCTGTTGAATTTCCTGCTTTGTGCAGAGGGATAATGTGTGATTTTTTTCCAGAGAGAGAATGTGGGATTCCTGGCTTGACCTATTTATAAGGACTGAGACATGATAGGTAATGCTATTGGCTGTTATAACTCACTTGGAAGGTCATCAGCTGAAGTAGAGTATAGTTTGAGTTTGTTTAAAGGTAGTTTTATATAGGAAGTGGACATAGGTTAGAAGGTGAAAGTGGATGTGGTGATACGTGGCTATCGGGAAGGGTTAGGATTAGATGCTGAGGAATCCTTGGTTAGAGATACTATACTATCTGTGAAATAAAAGTTGAATTGTATTGCAGTTTTGGGTGATATGCTTTTGGTAGAGGGTTAGGGTTGAATTTTTGGCTGGGATGCAAGATTTCTTTAATAGCAGTCCAGAAATTTTTAGGGTTGTGTTTACTATTATTCTAAAAGTTATTATAGTACAGTTTTTTGTTTTCATTTGATTGCTTTTTAGTGCAATGTGAACCATTCTGAAGTTTTCAAGATATAGTGGTGTTTTATATTTTTTGCCATTCTCACCATGCCTTTTCTTTCTATCCTGCATTAGCATTCTACTATTTTTGGACAGCCAAATTGCACTCTTTGTTTTTAGCCTCTTGCTTTTGGAGGTTCAAGGCTATTTAGGATATTCAGAAAAGCTGTACTGAATTCATTTACAGCATCATCTAAGGGCAGGATTTTTAGGAAGTTTCAGTTACTAAGTAATAGGGTAGTAATAAATATTTTTTGGTTAAACTTGGAAAGATTATGTGTTGCTTTATAAACACGTTTTTTAAGTGGATGTGTGAAATGTCTGGTTGTATAACTTGGGAGATGATCACTGAGACAGACAGACATTGTTACCTGTGTTGGTGTATTTGCTAGAGTCTGATAATAGGATCCAGTCTAATAGGGAATGATGTCTTATTATAATGTGTGGGACTATTAATTGTGTGTGTGATGTAGGGGAGTTAGAGTTTATGTACAACCAACTGACATTCACATCACCTAGTAGCATTTTTTTCTTGTAGAATTGTTATGGATATCTAATGTAGGATATATCTGATTATAGCTTATTGTCACCAAGGAGGGATTTAAAGGACAGTGATACATATTTATTTATAATTGTTTAATTTCAGTAAAGTAAAAAGAAGCTTTGCTTAATTGAATTTTGGTATTGTTTTTTCTTTGTAAGTGGAAATGTACTTGTTGGGAAATAGCAAGACAATACTACCACCTTTCTTATTTATATGGTCATTATGAGAGGTGTAATTTTCGTTTATGCTGGGTTTAAGTCAAGTTTCAGTTACAGTGAGAATATCAGGCTTATGTTGGGTAATCCAGGCATGTAGTTCAGCAATTTAATTTCTTATGCTTCTAACATTTATGGCAGCAAAAGTTAGATTACCTGAGTTGGGGCTGACTGTTGTAGGGTTAGAGTAGTGTGTGGGAGAGAATTGTCTTGATGTTCATTGTGATAGGTGGGGCCAGGATTACGGTAAATGTCTACTAATAAAAGGATTTTAGTATATTGGGGAATTATTGATACTTGTGTTTTGAAAGTATGTTTTCACTTAACTTTGTTCTGGTTTGAGTTGAAATGGAGTTAATCTGTTGATATGTTTGGAGTATATGTGAGGGGTGTCATTAAATAGGTTTGGTGAGATGTATGTATGGAGAGTGTAGGAAATATGAATAGGTTTTTGGGACAGAGTTAGAGAAATGTTGCGAGCTATTATAGAGCCATGGTTGGATGAGAGATGGTCCAGTAGGAGAAGAGGAATTGAGGACAAGCTGAGGAGTAGCACGATTAAGTAAAAGATCTGTATCGTATTGTTGGCAGGTAGTAGGGAAGCAGGGATCAAGAAGGAAAAAGAAGATGCAGGGTGGTAGGATATTTAGAGGTGGTGGAGTCTGAAAGCTGATGGAGTTCACTTGAGCTTGACTTCATGTGTTCTGAACATGTGAACATTTGGGCTTGATTTCCTGTACTTTGAGTATGTGATTATTTGAGCTTGAGTACCTGTGTCCTGAGTGAGTTAGCACTGGGGCTTGACTTCCTGTATTTGGAGTATATGAGCATTTGAGCTTGAATTGTTCTGAGTGTGTGAGTATTTCAAATTGATTTCCTGTGTTCTGACTGTGTGAGTATTTGAACTTGAGCTCTTTGGTTCTGAGTGTGTATTTGGACTTGTGTACCTGCATTCTGAGTTTGGTGAGTACCTCAGTTCCATACGTTAGTTCTGTAATGAAAACTATTTTGTCACAGTTTTTATGTGCTGAGATCAGGTGAATTGAGGAGACATAATGGAACCCTACTCAGACTAGTCAGTCTATGAAAACTGTAAGTGAATATATCAGCTGTTTTTTCTCTTTTAGTCAAATTGCTGAGTGCTGGCAGTTATTGATTTGGAGTACTCATCTTGGAATGGAAGCCCAAAGTATGGCAATTTAATTTTTAATGATCAGGCATTCTTGTTTTTGTGTAAATGGTTGTATATAGTGTGCAGTCCAGATTTAAAATCTAAGATGCCACGGTTTAAAATGAAGCTTAAAAAAACAAAAAACAGGACTGACCAACTAACAACCGGATGTTTATTCAAAATACAAACTTAAAAATGACTGAGGTCTTTCATCTTACCATACATACAAAGACTTCAGAGTAAAGTGCTGCCATAGTCCATGCCCTTAAATACTTAAAAACAACCAATTGCATGTCATGACTTCCAAATTAAAAGTGATGATTTAACCAAATAATTAAAGTGACAAGGCTTCACTTGAATAATTAAAAGTATCTATTAAATATTAATTTGTTTAAAAATGATTAAACATATTTGGTTAAAGAAAATATATAATTTACAAGTAAAAAATGCTGCCATTTAAAAATGTAAATATAATACATAGAATATGAGTACACTGAATATTCCCATATTCACACAATAAGAGCCATTTTCTTTAAAACACAAGCCAATGATAGGGCATCATTAATACCAGGGGAAACCAATGCATTTAACCTCAGTTGCCATGTTAATTCTTTGTACTCACAAAGTAATTCTAAATATCCTTTGAAATTTTCAACAACTACTTGATCTATTATAAAATAAAACATTTCTTAAAACTAAGGCCCCCATCACTATATCTGGGCAAGGCATTGGTGGCCTTCTTTTTCCTGATATCATGCATGAACTACACATAGCAAGGTATACAACATGTGTATTGTTGCAGTTACATCTCCTAGGACATGGGATGATTCTTTCAAAATTAGTAACTGCAATGCAGGGTCCCTTGTGTATACCAACATCAGTGTCCAAAAGGGACATAATATTCTTCCCTTTACTGTACTTGAGAACAGGACCATTCCCAATGCTTTTTAAAATTCATCTGGGAAAATTATATCCCAGTTAAACCTTATGGTACTGACATACTGGAAAACATCAGTGCTGAATGCAACAGTAAAAATAGGAACAGAAACATCAAATTTAGAATTCCTGTTTCTTCTAAAAATATTTCCACCCATAAATTGCTCACCCTGCAGCTTAATCTTAAGAATGGATACAAAGTGGTCTGCAACCTCAAAACCTCCTCTTTCACTTTCATGAGTAATTGACTAGGATACCCTTTTACTATAAAGATACATATAAGCTGATGAACCTCATTCATAAATGTATTTTCATCTGATAACCTCGAAAATGTATTTTTGATTTGGAGAGGGACTGTGGTGTCCCTGGAAGATTTTGTTACATACATTAATAACATTTGTTCATATTTGAAGTTTACTTGTCAGTATAGTCCTACCACAGTTAACTTTGTGGACATAATTATTTTTAAGGATGATGGCAAATTAGTTAAAAAACTTTTTAAGAAAGAAGTACAAAATAATGCATACTTACATTATACTAGTATGCATCCATGGAAGACAAAAGAAAATATTGTAAGAGGCCAACTTTTTAGAATTAGTAATTTAACAGAAAGAGAAGATTTTTTTAAATGAAGGAAACAATTTTTGTGACAAGATGGTCAAAATAGGTTACTCTAGAGAACTGGTTTCTACTTTTGTGTCCAACATAGTTGCTCAGAGGAAAAGGGGCAAACTGGAAGTGGGGATAGTAGTGGAAACAAAACAAAGATGGTTGTAGGCAACAGTTTAGATTCAAGTGCCATTAAAGACATTATAGTAAAAAACTGGGAAATGTTTGGGGGAAACCCAGAAATATTAAGAATTATTGGGGATAAGCTGTTGTTTACACAAAATAAGGCCAAGAGCTTTAAGCACTATTTTCAGGCTAAACTAAATATACTTGGAAAGAAAACAGAGATAAGGGGCTGTTAAAATGTTACAATTGTAATATGTGCAATTATCTGTATACTGATGCTGTGGATTTTGTTTTAGGTAAAAACAAAATCAGCATCAAAGGTACTTTTACTAGTAAATCCAAATTTGTGATCTATTTCATTTTTTTGTGTAGCATGCAAGGCATTTTATGTAGGTAGGACTACCTGAGAACTAAATAAAAGAATGTATGAACACAAATATGCAGTTCAAACAGGCGATAAAAAAGAATGCTTTGTAGAAGCATTACAAAAATGGTGTTTGCTAAGCTGAATTTAAGTTTGTGGTATTAGAAACTCTCGATAATGTAGAGTGTTTATTAAACCCAGAAGAGGAGCTGGGGTGGCTTGAATATTCATGGCAGGTTAAGTTAAATGCCTGTTATCCATCTGGTTTGAACAATTGTGAAGATTTGATGTATTTGAAAAGGAAAGTGTTAAAACACTAATGAGTATATAGTCATGTGACTTTTAAAATTCTATAAATGTGATTTTAGTTTAATTTTGCTTCATTCTGAAGAAGTCTCAGAATATTATTTGAGCGACAAAAGCACTTGCTGGAGGAATTTTATTAAAGCAGTTTGATTTTTTTGTCGGCTTTTTCATTTATTTTTCTGTTAAGTCCGGTTTTATTATGATTCAGTTTTTACGTTCCCAGTTATCTCTTTTTTCCCATCACATCTCCAACATTTGTTACCTACCTGAAGAAAAAATATTTGAGGTCTGCTTGGGGTATAAAAATACCTATGTAAACAATTCCAAGCAAAAATCCTAAAGTTTCTGGACTTTGTTGCATACTTGGGAGCCATACACATCCTCCAATTGGTTCCTTGTAATTTGCTTTTCCAGACTCTCCCAGTCTTTTCTAACATTCTCTGATTGATTCCTATAATTTTCATGCAATATTTTATATGCCCTACTAATTATTCCCATTGTAAAAGCAGATTCTGCTCTATATTTGACTAGTAACTCTACCAGAGCAGTTCTTTCACTTAGAACTCTGCTACAACTTTCTCATTGCCTGTACTCTAATATCAATCCCTTATAGGATAGGCAGTCTGTAACCTACAATCCAAACTTATGCTTAGCCTCATCCCACTCTTTTACCTTTCCCTGTCTAGTTATTTGCTCCTAATATATTTTTTCCTTTGCCAGTTTTCTCCAGTAAATTTCAACCCCTTTGCCTGTTTTCTGTACCCCTATTTGCAGTCACCTCTATTGGCAAAATCCCTTTTCTCCATTCCCGTGTTGACTTAGTTCTTAGAGTACTTTCTGCAACATTATGAATATAATATACTGTATGGCAGTTATTATTCTCCTCAGGGATCTACATCCAAAATTCCACTCCTTATTTCTTGAACTTCACCTCCACTTCATCATTATCCCTTTAAACTTTGAATTTAACCTTTTAAACTTCTGCTGTTGTTATGTATATGAGCTTTAACTATGTAGCTCTAAAATATCTCTTCAAATCAGGTAATCCTAAACCACCTAGTTCTTCTGGGAGAATCAACTTATCCCATTTAACTCTTGCCCTCTTTCCCTCTCAGATAAGTTCCTTCAACTCTTTATTTATTATTGTCCACAACTTTTCTGTTGGGTGATAAACATATGCCTGATCTGCATATAAAACTAAAGGGACTAACATATATTCATTGCCTGTATCTTACTATCCATAAACAAGAGCTTCCAGTTCTTGTTTTCATATTTTTTGTTTAGTTTCTTTCCACATATCCTTAGCTGTCATAACAGAATCAATTTTAATCCATACTACTAAATACTTCATCTCATCATTTCCCCATAAATATGGGTATTGAGCCAAGTCATGTGTGGGTACATAATTTATGGCTATAGCCTTTGTTTTATCTTCATTAATTTTAGATCCCCAAAAGTCTTGAAATGGTCTCAAAATGTTCCACAACACTGAGATGTCCTTTCTCAGGATCTTTCAAGTGCAAAATAATATCACCTGCAAATAATAAAGACAAATTTTCTTGATTACCATACCAATTATATCCTTGAATTTCTGAGTCCATTATTTTCTTTGCCAATGGCTCTAAATATAAAGCAAATAGCAAAAGGAAAGAGGCCTGGTTCCACTGTTCCAACACAACATGTCAGAGAGGAGGTCTCTCATGTTAATTCTTGACTCCAATCATTTATATATCCTCCTAATTGATCTTATTATTGAATCAAGTAATATAAATACTTTCATTGCCCTACTCATAAAATCCCAACTTATTCTGTTGAATGCTTCCTCTGCATCATGACCCACTAACAGCAGCACTATTTTCATACATTCTGCCTTCCTCTGGATCATCTGAATCATCATTGTTCTATTAATGTTGTCAAATGTTTCCTTCCCCTCCACAAAACCCAATGATCCATATCTAGCAATGTTGGCAAAACATCTACTATTCTTTTAGCTAGTATAAACATAAACACTTTATAATCATGGTTTAAAATTGAAATAGACTTATATAAGGCTGGGTATGATAGGTCTTTACTCTCTTTGAGTAATACAGGTACCACAGCTTTCTTCCAAGAAGTTGGTGCCTCCTCTACTTCTGAAATACTATTGAACAAGATCTTCAATATCTTTATCATTTTCTTCCCTTCTAACTTCCAGACTTCTGCAAATATACTATCTACTGCTGGAGACTTCCCTGCAGATTGATTATACATCACTATATTTATCTCATCTCCTCCTTTCTTAACTATTAATTATTGAGCCTCCAACTTCTTCTAATCTTGGCATAATTATGTCTTTCATAAATATTTTCATTTGTCCTGTTTATTGATTTCCACATTCCTCTGCTTTATACAAATCTAACACCTCTATAGGATCTCTGGATATTTTTATTGCAATAAGCTCCCTGTGTTTGGCAATAACCAGTTAATCTTTCTGTTGCCCAGGTCATTGGGCTAAACATTTTGTGCTCTGGAGTTGTTATCAAAAATAGTTGCTTAACCAGAAATCTTTCTAAAATCATGCATATTATCCAAATACTCCCTTATTTTTCTCTGTAGCACTCTCCAATTACACCTCTTTTTGTTCTGCAAGATTATTCTTATTTTACAATACTTAAACCTTTGTCAGTCCCTCTAATCAATCCCTACTATTTCCTGACCATATTTTTTTCTGTTAGATTTCTTCACTATTTTTAAACTAAATTTTCATTTTATCTCACTCACTAGCTGTCCCTTCTGAAGAAATTTCTGTCTACCTTAATAAGGCTCAAATAATTTGCATTACCTCTTCCTTAAATTCCTCTCTTTTAACACTTGGGTGGGAAACTGACAGTGTCTCATTGTTACTTCATTACTCTACATTTTTACTTTAATTTTTATGGGTGCATGATCTGAATAGTTACTGGATGTGTGTTGAAGCTTTCAATTAAATTCACACATTCTTTTGAAATATAATTTCTGTCCAGTCCAGAGCAGTTATTGTATCTTGGAGAATAATATGTACTTTATCTGAGTTCTTGCTATTGAATTCACATCTTCCATACCAAATATTTTCATAAATTTCTTCTGAATCCTTCACTTTTTTGTTATCTTTCCCTTCTGGGTTGTCCTGATCCATTCTCACTATTGCAGATCAAGTTCCAGTCCCCTGCTATAAACAATATTACTTGCTGAAAGCTGATTATTTCTCCCATTTTCTTAACTCCATAATAGCAGTTTTTGGTGGAATATAAATACTTGCCAGCATAATCCTCCTTCCTTGCCAAAAACACCTTAATACCACAATTCTACCATTACTGCCTTTTTCCCTTTTCTATCATTACTGCAGCCCTTCTAGCATTCAGTATTATTACTTCTCTTTTCCTTTGTCCATGATATTCTACTGAATATACATCCTGAAATTCTTTCTTTGTCAAATTCACAAGTTAATTTATTTCCAAATGTGTTTCCTGCAACATTACTATCTGCACTCTGCATTTCTTAATATAATTCAATACTCTTTCCTTTTGTTTATGCACGGAAGGCCATTTACATTTCAAGATAATATGGCTAGAGTAGCCATTATGACAAAAAGTTATTGCTCCCACTTTTATACATGACAGGGTCTATATCACGTTATTGAACTCTTAAAAGTTCGAACATCATATGGTCGACAACATATGATTGATTTTTTAAAAGATGGAATGTTTCAACGGAGATCTCCGTACAGTGCGGAATGGGAAGATTTCCCTTTTCTGCACTGTAGTGCAATCTTGGAGTTTGTGTATTTAAAGAGCGGGGTGTGGGGGGCACAGCCCTCCATGTGGGGGTGCAGGAGTGCTTGACCCCCTGCTTAAACCATTCAGGTAGGTTTTTTCCTTTGGTTTATTTTTTTTATTACATTTTCGAACTTTTAAAATTTTGATCATATGGTGTCGACCATATGACGTTCGAACCTTTAAAAGTTCGATTATGTAATATAGACACTTTTTTTGAATGTCTATTTCCAGCTTTTGTCTTACATGTCCATGCTAATATTCAGCAGGCTGATCTTTTATAGTTTCTTCTTGTCTACTTTTGAATGATCATCACAATTTTCAAGACTTTTTGCTTTAATGAAAACCCTAAAACAAAACAAAAAACAAATAAATAAATAAATACATTTTCAGAGTACCTCATCTCTACTACCTTACAACAACCCCCCAAAAATGTATATTTTCAACAAATAAAGTTTAAACATCCAGATAGGAACAATTGCCCCAAATCAGCAGATCCACCTACAGGCATGACCTATTCTAAAAGCAAGGTTTCCCATGCTGAAGTGCATGTTACAGCCTGTTGTTCCACTTACACTGATTGCTATCTGTTCTTGTCCTATCTGTATTCCCCTCCCAGATATGAAAAACAGCTTGCATGCTTTCATCAATATTCAGCCCTAAGAAAAAGTTCATTAGCTACCTTTAAATAAAACTAAATTATGCAGTGTTCTGTTAAATGCATTAAAGTATCAAGGCTGCTGGGAGGCTACTATATCTTATTCATTTCCCATAATTTCAGACTTTTTCACTGAACTGCTTGACATTGCACCTTTAAATTTTGCATTTCCCTCAGCAAAGAATGTTCAGAACTCTATAGATTAATTGCTTGCACCTCCAGACAGCTTGTCTCCACGTAATAGCAGTCAACAATTAGAGAGAGTGAAAAAAAAACAGCTAACAACTTTGCAGATGCATGAAAGAATCTTTGTTTCACTTAGAAAAGAATATAGATAATTCCCCTGGCTAGCTGCCTTCAGCTGCAAGCTGCTTGCAAAAATTTGCTAATATCTTTGCAGATGCAAGATGCTCAGCATTTTTCATGGCTTGTATCATTTTGTCAAGCTTATGTGCTTACAAAAAATTGTTTATGACTTAAGCCAAGGACATTAATCTAGACATCGACATCTGTAAAGACAAAGGAAATTATCATCATAATTCTACATATAATATATTCAGTATACCTTTACACCCCACCCCAACCCAGCAGGTAGAAATCACAGCATTAATTTAACTTTCTTCTCTTGTTATACTTTAAAGCCTATATTTCTTATAACTAAAAAGGTATTTGTTTAATTTAATATCATTACTACATACAGCAGTCACTGAAAGGCTTCCCCTGACTTTTAAAATAAACCTGACTGCACACTATACAAAACTGCTTTACAATAGAAACTGCTGTTTATATCATGAAATGTTTTATACAAGTACTAATAAGAACAATATTTGTCTTACTGTAGTTATTTCTTTTTTCCCTTTAGTTTTCTTCTAAACATTAATGACATAATGTGGGATATATGCTTTACAGTCCCTCACACGTTTAACAAAATCACCACAATTACAATATTTTCCCAGACAGTTTTTCTTGCAAATCCATATTTCACAGTTGTGATTTATGCTTTATAGTCTCCCTAATTTCAGTGTTGCTAGTCTTCTTTCTGATCACCTCCATTTCCTAACATCAGACCTGGTTCAAGTTCAAGATATACCTGATTCTTCTGGTCAACTCCTGTGCTTTTCTCATGTATTTCAAGTATTTTCCTTTGGAACATTTGAAAATGTTTCACTGGGAAAGTCTCTCTATGAGCTTTATGGTCAGAAGAATGAGAAGCAAAGTCCCTTTCTGCCCGCTGGCTCACTTTTTGTTGAATTAACTTTTTTTTTCCTCCTTAGCCTATTTTGCATCAAAAATGTCTTTGATCTTTCAGAAAAATACTTTCAACACAGCTGAATACAGCAGACTGAATTTCATACCTGCCTCTTGACATTCTTTGATTGCTGAGATAAACTTGATTCTCTTCTGGCTGGTGTACAGTGAAACATCCTTTTCCACAAACACTCTGCTGTCTCCAATTTTTAATACTTTTCTCTTCTGCAACAGTTTTGTCAGAATCAACTCTTTATGCTGGTATGGTTGCATCACTGCTAATATAGATTTTGGCTGCTTTCTCATGGCCAGGTTTGGCGCACATAATTGATATGCCCTTTCAGTTAGCAAACCTGATATAGAACACTAGTCAAGTTGCTTATTTGTGCTTTCATAAAATTAATAGAGTCTGTTTCTCTCAGTTTCTCTGTTATAGCAGAAAAATCTCAAGTTTTCTCTGCACGTGCTGCCTTCTAATTACTATTTTTCAGGAACAGGTGTTCTTGAGAAGACTCATACTCAGATAACCTTTTCTTCATTCAACCTCTGATTTTTGCAGTGTTATTAGTTCATTTGAATATCTATTTAAATCTTCTTCTATTTTGTCTGTCCATTTGCTATTTGAGTTGATGTATTTCTTCAGTGTTTCATTTATTTTAATTATCCCTCAGTACATTTTAGTTATGTTTCCTCTAAATTACTGGAAGCCATCTCTTGAACCAGGACTCAAGTTTGAACTGTTTTTTTGCTGAACAGCTACTGGATTCCTCTCAGCTAGTGTTTTCTCTTCACGTTTTCTGGTTAATTTTCTTTCAGGTTCTCCAAATTTCTTCTTTGCTGGTATTCAGGCAGTGCACTTACTAACCAGTAACTAAATTTTGCCCAAGCACCCAATTTCACTGTTTTTTTACAGTTTCTGTTTTCACAATGGGATAGCTGTTGAACAGTGTGCAGCCCTCTTGGAAGTCTTTTTCAGAACATTTTAATCTTACTTTGGATAGCAAAGCAAAACACATAAAGTACAAATTAAAGTTACAGAAAATACTGGATTCACAGAACAGTACAAAATGATTTTTTATGGTTTTGTCTCATTGCAAGGGCACATGGTTAATTTATGTCTGTTGTATGTATGACCTGTGCAGTTTAGGCTTAATATCTGTTGAGCCACACTTTAAAATAAATAATGTGCTGCAACCTTCATCCATCTATAGGAGGCATGATGTATCCTCAGGGGATCTTTGACATCATTGGCTTGCTAACTCTCACTTAATCCTGAATCCCAATAAAACAAAACTAATGATCTTTTTAAATAATAAGCCCTCTGACCACCACTCACCCTTCCAAATCTATTCAGCTAATAGCACCAAGACTGAACCAGTATCACACAGCAAGCTACTTGGCATCGCAGTTATTAACAACATGAAATTCGATAAGCGTCTGTCAACTGTTATAAAGAAAGTTCACATAAAACTAGCCATCTCTACAGATCTAAACCATATCTCACTGACTTCACTAGACAATCTATTGCCAGGACTCATTTACTCTCTTACCTCCTCTATGCCTCTGCCATCTTCACCAACCTGAAGAAAACCGATCTAGCTAAACTAGACACTTGATATAACAAGGTTGCTAGATTTGCTAATATCTTCCCATACAGATCACATCACTGTAATGCCTTATAACAATTAAAGTGGTTGAAATTACCTAATCTCCTTACATTCACCCAACTTATAATAGCTCACAACATAGTATATCAACCTGAAAAATGCCCAGCTCTTTCAAGACCTATTTAAAACCCAGTCTAATACAAGGCAGCTCAGATCTTCTGACAAACTTTTGTTACGAGTCACTAAGGCCAGCAAGTTCTGTGGATATTGTCCGTATTCCAGCTGCATCTCTAAGACATGGAATTTGACCTTCCACCATATACTAATCACTGCTAACCCTCCAAAATGTAAAACACTTCTCAAGTCCCACATATCTAACTCCTGGCTTTGCTCATGTATACATCCCGACTGAACACTGTCTTTATTTAATCCTTCCTGAGAAATTCAAATAACAGATCTTGAATTTACTAAGCTACCTTAAATCTCTTACTCATGCTTTTTTAACTATTAAGACATATATTTAGCTTTGCATCTCTAAATATTATAATGTTCTTTGTACATAAGTGTGATGTTTTTTCTTTAATTGTATTATGTTCTTTATAACACATTTATGATTATTATTAATCAAAGAAGCTAAAGCTGATAATTTCATCATATATTCTGTATTTTTCTTATATTACATATGTATTCTTTGTAACTTATGGGACTTTTTTGAAAGTCTCAACTTAAGTATGTATTTTCTTATATTCTGTATTCTCTGTGTGGTTATTTTTGTTGTCTCATCCTATGATTGTAGTTTCTTAGATTATGTTTTCTCTGTAATTAGTGGGGCTTTCTCCCTGGGCCTCTGCTGAAAATGGGTTACCCACCCATTTGGACTATCCTGGTAAACAAACATTAAATAAATAAATAAATATTCTATTAAAGGACCTACTAAGCCTGCCCAGAGCAAGGCACTCAAAAAGTACAGATGAGTAATCAAGCTTATCACAACAATAGATGTTTTGAATGATCACTGTTGAAATAGCCTTAGTTATAATGGTTATATCTTGCCAAGGATATAACAGCTGGCCAGCTTCCAAAGCTTCAGGGCACCTTCCATGTGTTCAAACCATTTGGCAGCTCAATATGAGCTGCTTAAAACATAGGTTTGAGTGTCAAGCCCTTCAGAGATTTCATGCCAACTGAAAGAGGGAGACTGAGCCCAGGCAGGACATAACTAGGAGAAAAATATATACCCGCCATGGCATAATAAAAAAATAAAGGGGATTCTGGGAAGGAAAGGCTGCTGCAGCAGTGATAATTCAAACACCAACTATTATGGTAAGTTTACTTACACAGCTCTACCATGTTCATCATACCAATCACTACTGCAGTAACCTTAGATATATGGATAGGTTACCCTAGCTTACAACATTTGGGAGAAGGGAAGGGTCCAGGAGCCCCCAGAGAGTGGTTCTAGCAAAGCCTGATCTAGACCTAGAGAAAGAATCAAGCTTGTAGTGGTTTGTGAAAGTATGTACAGAAGATCAAACTGCTGGTTCTAAAATAATTCTAGAATCCAACACTTTCCAAAATGCCATAGATGAAGGCAAGCTGCTGGTAGAGTGAGCCTTGACCCTGCCTGGAGTTGTTTTGTTATTGCTTAAGAAACAAAAGGTAATAACATGAGACAATGATTTGGAAATAGTCTGGTTTGACATAGGTTGTCCTCCTTCTTTTACCTTCACAAGAAATAAACAACTGATCTGAAGGTCTGAAAGATTTTTTTTTGTAAGACAGTACCTGAGCTGTCTGTGGACACCCAAGATACTGAGCATTCTTTCTCCTCATTTTTAGGTTCAGGAAAAAACAGGGAAATGGATAGGTTGGCTTAAAGTAGACTTGGATACCACTTTAGGAATAAAAGAAGGATGATTTCTTCAACAAACCCTGTCTCTGTGGAAAATGAGATAGGGTTGACTCACCATAACAGCTTGCTACTCAGGTACTTTCTTTCAGAGGTCAGAGCAGTTTTCCATGTCAAGAACCTCAAGTCAGCCTGATGAGTTAGTTCAAATGGAGCAAGTGTTAGCTTCTCTAACACAAAATTAAGATCCCAAGGAGGATCCACCAGTTTTCTTGGAGGCCTCTTATGTAAAATCCCTTTCAAAAACATTTTCACAAGAGAATGCATTGAAAGAGGGGGATCCATGGGCAGATGTGCTGAAATGGTTGAAATCACAAAAGTATAGTAAACTCAGAGAAACACTAGCCCTGAATTGGTGCTGGTTATGTTTTTGACACTGACATTTTCTATTCACCACTATATGATTTTCTTGTAGCAGACTTTCTTGTCTCCATTAGTACCTACCACATATACTTAACAAACAGGTGCGTAAATTGAAGTAAGAGCCTATCATCTAGGCAGTCAGTTAATGTTGATTGGGGTCAGGATGTATCCAACATCCCTGTTCTTGTGTCAGTAGATTCATTTTGGCAAGTTACCCTAGCCATTTCTAAAAGAAGAGAGAACCAATGTTGCCCGTGCCATAAGGGAGTCACCATGATGAACTTGGGGGATTCCTTTTGAATCTTCAGAAGTACCCTGGATATGAGTGGAAAGGGTGCAAAAGCATATTGGAATATTCCTATTCAGGGAAAGGAAAAGGCATCAATATTCCAAAGCTTCTTGCTTGGAGTCCTGGAGCAGAATTTTGCCAGATGATGGTTCAGAGTGGATGCAAAGAGGTCTACTTGAGGAACTCCATACAGATGGATCAAATCTTGGAAGACTCCCTGATCTAGTTTCCATTTGTGTGGGTCTGCCTTTGTCCTGCTTGGCTTGTTTGCCACACAGTTTTGTTTTGACAGATGTAGGATGTCTGTAGAATGAGATTGTACTGTGAACCTATTTCCCAGGCTAACATGGCTAGTCTACAAAGGGGGGTAAGACCTGGTTCTCCCTTGCTTATTGGTTTACCACATGACTGTGGTATAGCCTGTAACAACTTGATGAGGTCCAGGGACCAAATGTGATTCAGGGAGTTGACTGCCTTTATTAGTGTAAGCATCTCTTTTATATTTATGTGCTTGCATCTGTCCTTGGTGTCCCAAACACTTTGCACTTTTATCCCTCTTGAAACTGTTCCCCAAGCAAAGCCCCAGATGTCTTTGGTGACTGACTGCTTTGAAGCAGAGAGGAATAGTTAATATCTGGATTTGGGGATATTTGCTGTCTCCACCAACAGATTTCAATTCTGGCAAATCCCAGAACTGTGACGTATAAAGGTAATGGATGTTGATGCTGGGACTAAATGGACTTTAGATATCACTGTATGTTTCTTATATGGAGTCCTGCTAGGGATATCATGAGAATCATATATGCCATGAGACCCAAAATGATGAGGTATTCCCTAGCAGTGACTGAAGTCTGAGTGGAAAATCCTAAAACCCTAGAAATAGATCTAGATATAGATCTATTTTTTTCCTGTGGAAGAAAAGCTGTTTGAACTGAGATGTCTATTAGATACCCCAGGAACACAGTCCTGTGTGATGGAGTCAAAAAAGACTTTTGAATGTTCTCTTAGAATTACAGCTTGTATAAGATATCTCTTACCCAAGAGAGAGAGATTCCTGACACCTTCAAAAAGACCTAAAAGGTAAGCGAGTCATCTAAATATGGAAAAATGTGGACACCGTGTAGTTTGCAATGGACTATAACTGGAGAAAGACACTTTGTGAACACTCTTGGTACAGTGAGGCAGAGAACTCATAATGAGATCCAGTTACACAAAACTTTAAGAAATGCCTGAAGTCTAGATGAATAGGGATGTGATAATAAGCATCTTTTAAATCTAATACTACCAGGAAACTTAAATGAGGAAGGAAAGGTAACAGCATTTTGAACTTGGGCACTATCACAAATTAATTTACTAAAGAAATATCTAGAACTGATCTTCAAGCATTTTATTTCTTTTGCACTAAAAACTTTCTTGAATAAAAGACTTTCCCAAAATGAGAAGGTGTAACTGGCTCTATTATTCTCTGAGACAACACATGTTGAAGGACAAATATGTGCACATGGTCTGGTGGATGAGGAATTACCCCACGAAAGGGAGGAATTTTCTCCCATTGCTATCTGTAACCTTGGTGAATGATCTTCAAAACCCATCTGTTACTAAACCCAGAAGTGGCGATTCAGACTTTCTGGAGGGGGGAAAGGTGCTGCAAAGGTGGGAGAGGGGGGCATGGTCCCTCAAATAGTCATTCTGACTTGTTGGACTATCCTTTGTTTTGGCGAGTTTCTGTATTATTTTGAAACCCCTTGCCACTGCTTCAGCGTTTTGCTGAGAATGTCTTATTTTGATTCTTGCCAAAATTTTATGAGGGGTTAAAGAATCCCTTGAAATTTTTGGAAAAGGAGAGCTGAGAAATCTTAGAGATTCCCTGTATCAGCTTACTCCTTGAATCACACTTTTTGATAACCTTTCCAGCAGAGGTACTAAAAACTAAATCTATCCAAAGGAGAATTTAAAATTTCATTTTTCACATCATCAAGGAGGTTCTCAGAAGAAGTATCAGTTGAGTCATGCATACACTTTAAACAATGAGGTATATACTGTAAGATGGAAGAAACAAAGCAATTTAAAGCAGATTTTTCCTCAAAAGAAGAAACTTTAACATATGAGCCTGATAATTAAAAATTCTGTAAACCAAAGTTCAGAAGCATACATTTCTTTCATACTTATCAGTTATTTCCCATCCTTGCCAGAAAGTGTAGGATTGGAATTACCTAGATGTTTAGCACCAGCTAGCTAAAGCTTCTGGGTCAGGTTTGGGATGAGGGTATAAAAACTTAAAAAACTGCGCTTTTAGGGGAAGCAGGCTGACTATCAGGAAAATCGCAGGCAGTGACACACACATTCTTTGATGATGACAGTACTGGAGGAATGGATGAAAATTTTGGAAATTCCAATTGTAAAAGCTTATAATATTTTTTGAAGGACTGAGAAACCTTAGTGTTCTCAGAGAAAAAGACCCTACCACCACACACAGGAAGAATGAAATATTGTTCTCTCTTCTAAATCTGAATTAGAAATCTGAGGAGAAAATCCTGCATGTATCCCTTCATCTTCTGGCATAGATTCAGAATCTTGAATCTCTTCAGAGAAAAGAGGCATCCCTTACAAGAATGATCAATAGCTTGAATTATAGACCCTAAGCTAGATCTAGTAAGCTACTCCTGTCTAGAAAATTGTGAGCAGGAGCAGATAAATGTTAAGTTTTCTGTTTTTTTGGTTTTTGACAGGAAAAATGGTGCCAAAAGAGTTCATTCTGACTAAAAAGGGAAGATTTCCGTGTTCCCTCTCCTAGGTCAGTTAAGAGTGACTCTCCCTTTCCAACTGATGAGAGCCCAACAGCTGCAGAAGATATGGCTAACCCCCTGATCAATAGTGGCTGTATGTGCTACAAAAATGAGTAGTCTGAGGAACCAGCTTTGGCCACAGCAGAGTCACGTACCTGCGGCTGAGGCAAAATTGATAGCCCACTGTAGTGACAAAGGCTGTTTGCTTAACTTTTTCTTTTTGGGGCTGGAAGAAGAACCAACCATGGGATCAGTAGTTTGTTCCATGGTCAAGCTGAAACGGTGCCTCTTTCCCATGAAAAACAAGCAGCATATGCCTGTGAAAATTTAAATTTAAAGTTGTGAAAGGTAATTTTTCCCAACAAAAACAGAGTAAAAAACACTTTAATACACTTTGTCAGCCCCAAAAACTAAAATATTCACAATTTCTCCACAGAAAAAAAGTTTTTTTAACTACTTTTAACCTAACACAACCCAAGAAAGGAACAACTACATGCAGAGGTGAGCCAGGCAAAAATTCTAAACAAGCAAGGTTCAAATGACAAATTCACCACCGTAACAGAAACAGGCAAGCAAAAACTGAAGGTAATGCTACTCAATGCTAGAAGTCTAAATCTTAAAATACACTCACTCGAGGCACTCCTTAAAATGGAGAACATTGATATCTGTGCAGTGACTGAGACCTGGTTCAAGGCACCCCTGCATTACCAGGCTATAACTCATACCACACTTTTCAGCCATCTAACCTGGACCAGAACACCAAAGGCGGAGGTATGTCCATATTCATTAAGGATATCCACACCTCCAGGCTAGTTGCGCAGCATAATGCATCCGAGGTTATCCAATCCAAACTGTAGCTTGCTACAGATCCCCCACCATGCCCCAGGATTCCCATTCCTCTTTTCTTGATATACTGGAAAATATTAGGGTTCAAACAAACACCATAATAATGGGCGATTTAAACTACCCCACCATTAACTGGGAAAACTACTCATGTACCAACTCCTTTGCTCAACGCTTTCTGGAATTCATAAATTCCAATGCCCTGGATCAACTTATCCACACCCCCACCAGAGGCAACAATATCCTAGACCTAGTCATTACCAACATGAGTGATCGGTGTTCCACAGCTGAAATCAACTCCTCATTGGTCAGATCCGACCATAAGCTAATCACCCTAGATATACGCATCCTGCCCCCACCCACCATTAAGGAAACCACAGTAAAACATTTCTCCAAAGCCAACTTCATGCTTCTTAAGACAGAAGTGGTGAACTTCATGACACCCATGCAGATGGACAATACAGTTATGACTGCTGAATCCTACACAAATGCACTCTATAAGCACTTACATGAGTGCATGGATTGTGCTTGCCCAAACAGAACCAAGACGCTATCCTTCAAAAAAAGGAAGCTAATCTGGTGGTCCCCTGCCATAAACAAACTCTACAACAGAAGGAAGAAACTGTTGCAAAAGAAAGTAAAATCCCATAAGTGGAGGAGCTGCCTGGCCAGTCTCAGTAAGAAGCTGAGATCCCTTATAAGATCCTCCAAAGCTAGCTATGAAAACAAAATTGCCACTGATTCTAAGGGCAACCAGAAAGCATTCTATAACTATGTCAAGAATCTCAATGGCAACACCCAAATCTGCTCTGGGTTACAACACAACGGCACCAAAATTACAGAACCAAATGATATTGCCAACATCATGGCAGATAGGTTCAGTGCTAAGTTTACCTCCCCTGTCACCCCCTAAAGGGCCCATAGCTATACAGGAAAAATGCAGAGTCCCTGTAATCACATCTATGCAAGTAAAAGCTGCACTCTCTAAAACCAAAAAACACAGCATCCATGGGACCAGACAACATCCCAGGCTGTGTTTTACACAAACTTCAGAATGAACTGGCTCCCCAACTAAGCACCATGTTCAATCATAGTCTCATGTCAGGCTTTGTGCCTACTGAATGGTGCACAGCAACAGTTATCCCACTTCACAAAGGACAAAGGGGAAGCCACCACTGATCCTGGGAACTATCACCATATTAGCCTGATGAGCCTGGTCTGCAAGGCCATGGAACGTATCATCATGGAACTCATAAACAAAGACATCGGTAACCTCCAAAATCTGGACCCCACCCAGTTCGGGTTTGTGGAAGGCAGATCATGCCTTCTGAACCTGATCGACTTCTTTGAGGCAGTCACCAAACCTGTAGACGAGGGTAAAGTGGTTCACACAGCCTATCTTGACCTCGCCAAGGCTTTCAACACCATCCACCATTCTGGAATTATAGATAAACTAACTAAACTAGGTATAAATTCCTACGTCACAAGATGGGTTGCCACTGGCTCACTAACAGAACCCACACTGTAAAAGTTGCAGACTCCAAATCTGGCTTCAAACCAGTGACAAGTGGAGTACCTCAGGGTTCAGTCTTGGGACCTCTCTTGTTTGGTATCTACTTCTCTGAAGTACAGGCTAACACAGAAGGCCTCTGGCTAACGAAGTTCACAGATGACTGCAAACTAGGAGCCATAGTCGAGTCCCCAAATGATGTGGACATCCTACAGAAGGGCCTCACTGAGACAGATGCCTCGTGTCAGAGGCATGGCCTCAAGCTCAATGTCAAAAAGTGCATTGCCATCCCCTTTGGTAAAAACTCTGTACCCACGAACTACCACATAAACGGCAGTCTACTTAATGGTGAATGTGTGATAAGAGACCTTAGAACCCAGGTGGACAGTAGTCTCTCCTTTGATAATCACATCACCACAGTAGTCAGGAAATCCTTCTATGTGGCACACCTCATCAGAAAAGGGTTCTCATCAGGAAAAAAGAGGTCATTGTTCCCCTCTACTTGGCACTCATTAGTACCATTATAGAGTACAATGACCCTTTTGGAATGTACCTCACAAGACATCTGCAGCAGCTGGAAAGGCCACAGAAGTACCTCACAAAGAGGATTACTGGCCTCAAACAGATGCCCTACACTCACCTTCTCAAAAAACTCCAGCTTTAGTCTGTCACATATTGCCTACTCCAAGGAGATCTCTGCCTAACTTATAAAGCTATGTTAAACCCAGAGCTGCTGGACATGATACACCTTAAGAAATCCCAATCCCTCCGTGCTACATGCTCTAGGCACCTAAACCTTGCCACCACAATAAATAGGACATGCTGGAGGGATAGATTTCTGTCCCAGAGACTTCCTATACTCTGGAACAAGCTACCCATCTATGTCAAGCAACGTTCCTCATTAGCACTATTCAAGAAAAATCTTGATGAGTGGATGGGAAATAGGAAATACACCCCGAGGATCACTTCTGTGGCTCTACTCGACAGGGGCACAGGAAATTAACTTTCTTGGGTGGCGTAAGCCAGGGAACCTTGTTGCCTAGGCTTACTTAGGCCCTTGGGCCGATAGCCTAGTACCTACCTATGAACCTAAGACCAAAGCATCACCCACCACCGAGGATTGTACAAAACTCGAAGAAAGGAAGGATCAGTGTCTGTTAAAGCCATTTAATCCACATTACTAACTCAAACAGCATTTGCATCAGCTTTATCAGGTAATAAAAAACATGTAAATGATCACATAGCATTTTATATGCTCACCCATGTCATGTGCTAAGTACAGAACATCAAAAGAATAGCTGACACATGAATCAGATCTTTTTGAATCATAAAACTTCACAAATCATTATTCACAAAATGTTAATTATATGATACACAAATATCAGACCTATAAAACTCATATCATAAAAAACAACTTATCATAAATATAACTATCTGTTTATTATTCTATCTATCTATCTATCTATCTATCTATCTATCTATCTATCTATCTATCTATCTATCTATCTATCTATCTATCTCTGTCTATTTATTTATCTATCCATCTATCTGTTTATTCATTGATATTAATTTCTAAGTTTCAGTACAGGTTTCAGTATATTTACATCATTCAAGCTGGGAAGGACATCAGCTGTCAGTCTATTAATCCACATATATTCTGCCTTCTCTGTTATTGCAGTAATATCTAATTTCCTTTTGCTCTCAAGAATAGTTTGTAAAGCCATAAATATTTATTTAGAGAAGATAGACTATAGAGTTTCAGTTATAGTAGTTCTGACGTGAGACATATACATGTTTTTTCAAGATCTGTTTTCTGCAAGGATAGTTGTGTTTGGTCTAGTTTTAGTTTTCTGTTGGTTGCTTTTTGTTTTTACTGCATGATTTAGGTCCTGTTTTTGTACATGTGTTTTTTTTTTAGTTTTGCTATATCTGCTTTGTGGATTCTGTTACTATTTGAACTGCAGATGCAGCCTAGTTCACTGTTTGCTGTAAAGTGATACAGAGAGCTAAACTATCACTGAAACATAAATAGGACCTGTTGGCAGGATTGCTATCTTTCACAGTGAATTCCTGTTCTAGGGAACAGACTCCCTTTAGAGGTAAAGCAAAGTATCTGTATGGCCATTTTTAAGTGTAAACTGGATGACTGGATAGGTAGTTGTAGTACACCCCAAGTCTGGCCCCTCTAGCCCTTGTGCAAAGGTGCCAAAACTAAGTCATAATCTGGTATTAATTAATGTCTGGTTAAACTGATGGGATTGTTGACTAGACTGCAGATGGTCCTCTGGATCAACAGTCTAGTATGAACCTATGAATCTTTAGGTGCAGGAATCAGTTTTGAGTTGCACTATCTTTGTAGTTTCTCCATGGCTGAGTGACTAGAGTTAGTGTATTTAATTAAAGTGGTGCAATGTGCAATTAGGTGAGTGATATAAAAACAAGTTTAGAGAAATGTAAAGTAGGAAGACAGTTTTGTTTTACTGTCCTAACCTGGTTAAACGGTAATATTAATTCTAAAAGTTAAATGTTTTTACTAGCAAAGGCTTTGCAGTATAAATGAAGACATTGCCTTAATAAATGTTGCATGGGAGACTGATAAATTGTTTAACTGGTTTTGTTTAAGCAGGTCATGTGACTTACAGACTGTATTTAAGCGCAGAGTTGTATTTGACATTTTACCTGGAGAAGTTACATTTGTAACAAAAGCACTTTTCATTTTGTATTAAATTAGTGCCCAACTTATGTTATACATATTATTTGTTTTCGTCAAAGTTCCTCACATACAAATTACATACAAATGCAAAAGGATGACCCTGCAAAAGCACATTTTTGTAAATTTATATTTGTGGCTTTTTGTGAGGAGGGTTTGAGTTCAGTGTTTTCTAGTCTGTTTGTTTTTCTTCATATTATAGGAATCAATGTTTATTCAGGGATTATGTAAATGGAAGAGTGTTGCTAGTTAGAGAACTGTCAGTCAATTAACTAATTTGGAGAATAGGATTTGGTGAATGATTTATCAGTGAGTCTAAGTTTGGTCAGATGCAGGGAAGCCCTGACTGGATTCTTTGCATCATTCTCTCTCTCTTTATGGACCCCCAGCATGCCCTCTGAAATAAGCTGCATGTCATCAACCTCTGGAGAGACATCTTTACCATCTGAAGTAACTTATAGGACATACATTTGCATTTTATTATAGGTAGCTATGTAAGGCTCACCAGATCTAGGACTCATGAGGTCTGAAGAAGCTGAATGTTCTGCTTGGTTTCTTATGTCATTGACATGGGAGGTGTAGGAGCCAAATAACATTCTTCCTATTCATTATTTTTTGTTTATGATGTTACCTCTTTTCATTCTTGACTGCATCTTTCAGCACCACCATATGGGTATCTCTGTTTCACAGCCTTCCTGCAATATACAGGCATCTGAAGTAGACTGGTGATGCACGGTCTTCTGCCAGTCATTTGCACATAAGTGCATTTTTTCATATTTCCCACAAATGGATGTTACTGGGTAGTCATTAGTCTACATAGGGAAAGTACCTAAAGGCGGAGGCGTGTCAATATTCATTAAGGATATCCACACCTCCAGGCTAGTTGCTCAGAAAAATGCATCTGAGATTATCCAAGTACAACTAACTTCTGGGCAAGACCGCAATACAAATTGTAGCTTGCTGCAGATCCCCCACCATGCCCCAGGATTCCCATTCCTCATTTCTTGATACACTGGAAAATAATAGGGTACAACCTAACACCCTAATAATGGGCAATTTCAACTACCCCACCATTAACTGGGAAAACTACTCATGTACCAACTCTTGTGCTCAACGTTGTCTGGAATTCATAAATTCTAATGCCTTGGATCAACTTATCCATACCCCCACCAGGGGCAGCAATATCCTAGACCTGGTCATTACCAACATGTGCAACCGGTGTTCCACACCAGAGGTCAATTCCTCGTTGGTCAGATCTGACCACAAGCAAATCACCCTAGACATCCACATCCCAGCCCCACCCCCATTAGGGAAACCACTGTACAAAATTTCTCCAAAGCCAACTTCACGCTTCTTAAGACAGAAGTGGCAAATTTCACGACACCCATGCTGACATACTGTAGAGATACGACTGCTGAATCCTATACAATTGCACTTTATAAGCACTTACATGAATGCATGGATCGTGCAATCCCTAACAGAACCAAGATGCTATCCTCCAAAAAAAGGAAGCCAATCTGGTGGTCCCCTGCTATAAACAAACTCTACAACAGAAGAAAGAAACTGTTGCAAAAAAGAGTAAAATCCCATGATTGGAGGAACTCTGTGGTCAGCCTCAGTAAGAAGCTGTGATCCCTTATAAAATCCTCCAAAGCTAGTTTCGAAAACAAAATCGCCACAGATTCTAAAGACAATCACAAAGCATTCTATAGCTATGTCAAGAATCTCAATGGCAACACTCAGATCTGCTCTGAGTTACAGCACAATGGCACTAAATATACAGAACCAACTGATATTGCCAACATCCTGGCAGATAGGTTCAGTGCTAACTTTACCCCACTCTCATCCCCTAAAGGGCCCATCTCTATACCAGCAGAATGCAAAGTACCTGTAATCAAGGCTGCACAAGTAAAAAACATACTCTTCAAAGCCAAGAACACAGCATCCATGGGACCTCACAACATCCCAGGCTGCGTTCTACATGAATTACAGAATGAACTGGCACCCCACCTAAGTACCATGTTCAATCATAGCCTCACCTTAGGCTTTGTGCCCATTGAATGGTGCACAGCAACGGTTATCCCACTCCACAAAGGGGAAGCCACCACGGACCCCAGGAACTACCACCCCATTAGCCTGATGAGCCTGGCCTGCAAGGCTATGGAGCGTATCATAATGGAACTTATAAACAATGACATTGGTAATCTCCAAACTCTGGACCCTACCCAGTTCGGGTTTGTAAAAGGCATATCATGTTTCCTAAACTTGATAAACTTCTTTGAAGTGGTCACCAAAGCTGTAGATGAGGGTAAGGTGGTACACACAGCCTATCTAGATCTCATCAAGGCTTTCAACACCATCCCTCACTCTGGAATTATAGACAAACTCACTAAACTAGGTATAAATCCCTATGTCACAAGATGGGTTGCCAACTGGCTTACTGACCGAACCCACACTGTGAAAGTAGCAGACTCTAAATCCAACTTCAGACCAGTGACAAGTGGAGTACCACAGGGTTCAGTCCTAGGTACTCTCCTGTTTGGTATCTACTTCTCTGAAGTACAGGCTAATACAGAAGGTCTTTGGCTAACAAAGTTTGCAGATGACTGCAAACTAGGAGCCATAATCAAATCTCCTAACGATGTGGACATCCTACAAAAGGGCCTCACTGAGACAGATGCCTGGTGTCAAAGCCATGGCCTCAAGCTCAATGCCAAAAAGTGCATTGTCATCCCTTTTGGTAAAAACTCTGTACCCATGAACTACCACATAGGCGGTAGTCTACTTAACACTGAAAGTGTGATAAGAGACCTTGGGACACAGGTGGACAGTAGTCTCTCCTTTGATAATCACATCACCACAGTAGTCAGGAAATCCTTCTACGTGGCACACCTCATCACAAAAGGTTTCTCATCCAGGAAAAAAGAGGTCATTGTTCCCCTCTACTCATCACTCATTAGACCCATTATAGAGTACAACGCCCCTTTTGGTTTGTACCTCACAAGACATCTACAACAACTGGAAAGGCCACAGAAATACCTCACAAAGAGGGTTACCTGCCTCAAACAGATGCCCTACGTAGACCGTCTCAAAAAACTCCAGCTTTACTCTGTCACATATCACCTACTCAAAGGCGATCTCTGCCTAACATAAAAAGCTATGTCAAATCCAGAGCTGTTGGACATGCTCCACGTAAAGAAATCCCAATCCCTCCGAGCTACATGCTCTAGGGACCTAAACCTTGTCACCACAATAAACAGAACATGCTGGAGGGATAGATTCCTGTCTCAGGGACTTCCCATACTCTGGAACAAACTACCTGTCTATATCAAACAAAGCTCCTCATTAGCACTCTTCAAGAAAAATCTTGATGATTGGATGGGAGATAGGAAATTCACCCCGGAGATCACTTCTGTGGCTTTGCTTGACAGGGGCACAGGAAAATAATTTTCTTGGGTGGCAAAAGCCAGGGTACCATTTGGCTATGCTTATATAGGCCCTAGGGCCAATAGCCTAGCACCTACCTATGAAGTTATGAATCAAACCAACTCCACAACCATGTTAAAAACAGTAAGTACATGCTTTCAGCTATTTAACTTTCTTCTTCCAGAAATCCAGTTTTTGTTTTAGAGCTGCAATAACCCAGAATCTGCTTCATGAATTGATTTAATATGCTCCCAATGTGGTGCATCTGCTTTTATCTGGTGTACCTGCTCTGTACATTAATAATATTGCATGCTGTGTGCCCAGTGTAGTTTATATATAGAATATAAAGAACACATGATGGCCAACTCTGATATAAGGTGATGATTCAAAGTAGTATGTTAGCATAATGTGATAATCTCAGAGCACTATGAATAAGTAGATGATGTGCAAGGCATTTTACATGAAAAATAAGAAGTTAATAAATCTGTTGGTTTACTCTTCTGTTTAAGTGGGTTATTTAACTTATAAGACATGTAATAATTGAACAAGGCACAGTGCAACAGCAGTGGCAGGAATATATCTAAAGACAGGAGAAGAATGGAAGGAAAGGTAGGGCTTCTGAAAGTACTTATACCTCTTAGATGGGATGTTAAACAGCAAAGACGGCTGAAGAACTGGCAAATTCTACATGTACTTCATCATATGGGGTTCTTTAAAAGGCCCAGCATATCAGGGAGGTAACGGTATGATGGACACTGTTGGAAACTCCTGGTGTCTGGCTGGTGTGTGATTCTCAAACAATCTGGAAATATTTTGCTGATTAATAAGTATATTTCTTGGCATTTTAACCTTTCAGAGTTCTGCATTGTCTTAATTTTGCTTGACTGGATTGTTTTATATATTTTCTGGCATTGTTTTCTGTTTCTCATCTGTCCTGAAACTGCTTACCCCCTATTTCTGAGGTGGTGTTTATAAAACTGGTCTAACAGCTTTTGTGTTATCTGATTGCTTCATGGCTTGCTGATTTAAAAAAATAGTTTCTGTTTGCAAATTCCTGCATACACTGTTGGAAACTCCTGGTGTCTGGCTGGTGTGTGATTCTCAAACAATCTGGAAAAATATCACTGATTGATAAGTAAATTTCTTGGCATTTTAACCTTTCAGAGTTCTGCATTGTCTTAATTTTGCCTGACTGAATCGTTTTATATATTTTCTGGCATTGTTTTCTGTTTCTCATCTGTCCAGAAACTGTTTTTCCCCTGCCCTTCACCCTATTTTTGTGGTGTTGTTATAGTTGGTGGCTTTGCAGTTGCCCGCCCCTGCTGTAAATTTGATCTGGGACACACCCCTCCCAGTCTGGTGTTCACTCTACTTAATACAGAGAGAACATTTGAGAAGGCCAACCCACTTAGGTTTTTAACCTTGAATTTTTCTGAATTTCTTCTGCTCCTTCTTCCTCTCTCCTTGCACTTTACTTAAAAAAAAGTTGCACTTTATTTTGCTTTTGCATCTTCTTAAAAGTACTCAATTGTATTTATTCTGCTCCATTTATTACTGCTTGGTAGTAGCCTGCTTAAATTGTAACTGTTATTCTAAGCCTTTTGGTTTAAGCACTTGGTCTCCAGACCAGTTGTTTTGCATTAAGAAGGTTGTGGTCTGCACTGTTGTGGCAGGACAGGTAGCTTACATCCTTCTAAGCTGGGAGTTGCTAATTGAAGGCTTAGTGTCTGTTACTCTAAAAGTGCATTAGTTCTGGTTTAAGCACTTGGGCTTTGGGCCAGTTATTTTACATTAAGAAGGTGTGGTTTGCACTCTTGTTCATAGGGTCATAGGTAGGTACTAGGCTATCTGCCTGAGGGCATTTATAAGCCTAGCCAAAGTGTGTCAGCTTTTGCCACCCCATTGATTAATTAAATGAGTCTCTGTCAAGAAGAGCCAATTAAGTGATCCCAGGGGTGTATTTTCTGTTACCCATCCACTCGTCAAGGTTTCCCTTGAAGAGTGTTAGTGAAGGGCTCTTCCTAATGTAGTTAGGAATTTTGTTCCAAAGCATGGGGAGTCTCTGTGGCAGGAATCTATCCCTCCAGCGTGTTCTATTTATTATTGCTGTGGCGAGGTTTAGCTCCCTACAGTGAGTGGCTCACAGAGACCTGGATTTCTTTAGGTGGAGCATGTCCATCAATTCTGAGTTGGACATGGCTTTGTAAGTCAGGCAGATATCACCTCTGAGTAAGCGATATGCCACTGAGTACAGCCGGAGGTTTTCCAGTCGGGCTGCATAGGACATATGTTTGAGGCCAGTAATCCTCTTGGTGAGGTACTTTTGTGGCCTTTCCAGATGTTGGAGGTGTCTTGTGAGGTACATCCCAAATGGAGCATTGTACTCTATGATGGGTCTGATGAGTGACAAGTAGAAGGGCACTATAATCTCTTTATTTCTAGATGCGAACCCTTTAGTAATTAGATGGGCTACATAGAAGCATTTCCTAACTACTTTGGCAATATGATTGTCAAAGGAGAGATTACTATCTACCTGGGTCCCCAGATGTTTTATTACCTCTTCTGTATTAAGGGGGCTGACACCTATGTGGTAATTCATGGGTGTTTTGTTTTTCCCATATGGGATGACTATGCATTTTTTGGCATTTAGCTTGAGACCATGACTTTGACACCAGGTGTCCATCTCAGTAAGGCCCTTTTGGAGAATGTCTGTGTCAGCCGGAGAGTCAATTATGGCTCCCAGTTTGCAGTCATCGGTGAAATTGGTTAGCCATAGTCCTCTTGTGTTTGCCTGTACTTTTGAGAAATATATGCCGAACAGTAGGGTCCCAAGACCGAGCCTTGTGGGACACCACTTGTGACTGGTTTAGAGTCGAACCTGGAGCCCGCTATTCTTATCGTGTGAGTTCTGTCTGTAAGCCAGTTGGCAACCCATCTCATGATGTGGGGTTTATGTTCAGGCTGGTGAATTTTTCTATAATTCCCGAGTGGGGAATGGTGTCAAATGCCTTGGCGAGGTCAAGGTAGGCTGTGTGAACCACCTTCCCCTCATCTATGGCCTTGGTGACTGTCTCAAAGAAGTCAACCAGGTTTAGTAGGCATGATCTTCCCTGAACAAAGCCGAACTGGGTTGGGTCAAGTGTTTGGAGGTTCCCAATGTCTTTGTTAATGAATTCCATGATGATGTGCACCATAGCCTTGCAGACCAGGCTAGTCAGGCTTATGAGGCGATAGTTACCAGGGTCAGTTGTGGCCCCTCATTTGTGGAGAGGAATAACCGTTGCTGTGCACCATTCTATGGGCATGTAGCCTGTGAAGAGGCTGAGGTTGAACAGTGTGTTTAGGTGGGGGGGTTATTTCATTTTGTAGTTCGTGCAAGACACAGCCTGGGACACCATCTGGCCCCATTGATGCTGTGCTTTTGGCTTTTGAAAGGGCTGTTTTCACCTGTGCATCTGTGATTTCTGGGACACTACACTTTTCCGGTATTGTTGTGGGCCCTTTTGGGGGTGAGAGGGGGGTGAAGTTTGCACTGAATCTATCTGCCAGGATGTTGGCAATATCAGTAGGTTCAGTATATTTTGTACTATTTTGCATTAGCTCAGAGAATATCTGCGAGTTAGTTGCCACTTAGATTCTTGACATAGCTAAAGAAGGCTTTGTGTTTATCTTTAGAATTCTCGGCTATTTTTCTTTGAAAGTTAGCCTTGGATGATTTTATGAGGGACCTTAGTTTCCTACTGATACTGATCAGGGATGTCTTTCCTTCTTGGGATTTGCTTTTTTTCTGAACTAGTTTCCTCCTTCTATTGTATAGCCTGTTTATGGCAGAGGTCTGCCAGACTGGTTTCCTTCACTTAGGGGAGTGAGTCTTGGTTTTGCTAGGGATGGCATGATCCATGTATCCTTGCAGGTGCTCATAGAGTGCATTTGTAAAGGTTTCTGCATATTGGACACTGTTATCCTTTAACGTGGGGGCTGTGAAACTTACCACCTCTGTCTTAAGTAAGGTGAAATTTGCTATAGAAAAGTTTTTCACTGTGGTTTCCTTGGTTGGGGGTGGTGGTGTAGTGTGGACATCTAGAGTGATTAGTTTATGGTCTGATCTAACCAGTGACGGGTTGACCTCCGGTGCGGGACACCTGTCGCCTATGTTGGTGATGACCAGGTCCAATATGTTTTTACCTCTGGTAGGGGAGTTTACCAGCTGATCCTGGGCATTTGAGTTGATAAATTCCAGGAAGCGCTGGACCTGGGAGTTTGTACTTGAGTAGTTTTCCCAGTTAACTGTAGGGTAATTGAAATCGCCCAATATCAGGGTGTTTGATAGGACCTTCATGTTTTCCAATGTCTCCAGAAAGGCAGAGTGGTGGTCTTGGGTCATGGAGGGTGATCTGTAGCAGGCCACAATTTGCATTGCAGGTTTGCCCGATTTTAGTTGCACATGGCTGATCTCAGAGGTATCATGCTGCGCCACTAACCTGGAGGTGTAGGTATCCTTGATGAATATGGATACACCCATTCCTTTTGTGTTTCAGTCCATGTTCTGTGGCCGAAATGTGTGGTATGAGTTGTAGCTCAGTAGTGCTGGGGTGCTCTCTGGAGCCTTGAACCAGGTTTCAGTTACTGCACAGATGTCGGCGTTCTCCATACTGAGGACTGCTTCGAGCACATGCATTTTGAGATTTAAACTCCTGGCGCTGAGTAGCATAACTCTCATTTTTTTATTTGTGCTGTTTACGGAGGTGGGTTTGACTTTTGAGCCTTGTCTAAAAAGGCACTATGGGAGCAGCAAGAGCCTTGGCCAGTATTCGAAAGCCTAGGGGTGACAGGTGCACGCCATCTCTTGTGAAGCAACGAGGCTTGTCGAGCATGTCGTCCCAGGCTGAGAGACACTGGATCCCCTTTGAATGACACCAGAAGCTTAGCCAATTGTTGAAATTGATATTTTTTTCTTTATACTGTGGTATCATTCTTGGAGAAGGCAGGATGCTACTCAGGGTCAGGGTCAAACCCGCCTGGACTACATGATCAGAGAGCTCTTCCATGTCTCTTTTCATGTAGTCCAGGGAGGTATGTCTCAGGTCATTCACACCAACATGAACAATGACAGAGTTATATTTGTACTTGTTCTGGAGTGACCTGAGTGCTTGTGTTATGTGGCAGATTCTGGATCCCGACAGGCAGCTAACAGCAACCTTCTCCTTGTCCAGCCTAGTGAGTGGGACGTTAGTGTGCCTGACTGTAGAGCCACATATTACTAGTGTGTTAGGTATGTTATTTTGCCTTAAGGGCTGTGATTGTGCAGCACAGTGATTTTGTATTTTATGTGTTGTCTGGTTTGTGACGGGAGATGCAGGTTTTTTGGGTGTCTGCTTTGGAGGTCCCTGATGCTTTTGCAGGTTTTTATTTAGAGCCTCTGAGTATGATTTTATGTATTTATTTGTATTTTTTGCCAGTGCTGGTTTAGTATGTCTATGTGAGGTGGAGATGTGGTGCAAGTGTTAACCTTCTCCTCATGACTGCCTGTTCCAGTCTTGGGTGGAGAGAGCTTAGCCTCCAATTTAGCTATATAATTGCATCTCTCACATATGTTAATGTTTTGTGGTAGGAGGAGAGGGTTGTCTGTGTACATGAGGCAGTTGTAACATTGCCTCAGGATACCCAGGTTCACCAGCTGGACTGGAGAGTATACCTGAAATTGCCCTTTGGTCATGCCTGAATAGTAGGGTTTGCTGCTTAGTCACTTGGTTGGTAAGGGGTGAATAATAAGCCTTGCCCTGCTGGGCAGTCAAGTGTTGGGGTATATTAGTGCTTGCTATTAGGTCTGAGCAAGTGCTGGACTGTAGGATGCTTTTTAAGTGCTTAGGTTGAGACTACTTTTAAGGGAAAAACTGAAGAGGAAACTTGGTGGAGCTGGGAATAAGTTAGCCCTAGCTAACCGGCGCTGCCCAGATGAGCAAAATCGTACAAACATGTTTTTTACAGCAGGGAAATGAAAGAGATAGAAATTAGCCCAAAATGGCCTATAAACTACTAACTTCTGGGCTGGAACACTCCTCCAAGGACAGATGGCTGCTCAAAGCTCCCTCTTTCACAGGTGAACAGGGAAACCTCCTTCTATCCAAGTAAGGTATGGGCAACTCAGAAACTTGTAACACAGCCCTGAATTCAGCACTTGCCTGAAAACTGGACTATACTAGCTTAGAAAGGTGGGAAACAAGGAAAAAAAAATTGAAACAATAAGGCAAAAACAGTAAAAAATACACTTAAAACAGCTTTAAATGACTACAAACAGTAAAAAATACACTCAAAACAGCTTTAGATGACTACAAGCAATCAGAAAAGACTTTTAAACAAATTACCCAATTTACCAGTAAAACAATCTCAAAACAGAGCCCTATTCCTGTAGTCTTCAATCAGACAAGTTCTAACTGCACACTCCTGCCATTGGGGTGCAGTGGAACCTTCTCCAAAAAAGAAAGCTGGAATAGTGCTCAAGTTATACAAACAAACCTAGATTCAGCAGGCCTGAATCTAGTTTATGTGACAGCAAACAAGACACACTAATTTCAGTAAGAAACAGTTCAAATATGCAGGCACTATAAGCCTCTAACCAGAAATTCCCAGCTCAGAAGGGCAGAGTCCAGCCTCTCCTCCCACAAGAGTGCAGACCACAAACCTTCTTAATGTAAAATGACTGGCCCGAAGCCCAAGTACTTAAACCAGAACTAATACATTTTTAGAATGACAGACACTGAGCCTTCAATCAGCAGTTCCCAACTTAGAAGGATGTAAGCTACCTCTCCTGCCACAACAGTGCAGACCACAAACCGTCTTAATGTAAAAAAACTGGTCTGAAGCCCAAGTGCTTAAACCAAAAGGCTTAGAATGAGTTACACTTTAATCAGGTTACTACCAAGCAGTAATAAATACAATTGAATACTTTTAAGAAAACCTGGATTAGTGCCATAAAGTCTGCTCTTTAAAATTTCCCTTAAAATTAGCCAGTTTTTTAGTTTTATCACTCAAATCTGTTTCTTTGAGCTCAGCACTTGTTCAGAACTCATTCTAAGCACTAAATAAGCTACAAATTACTACAGCACTCAACTTTCCTCACGTGTCTAGAGAAAAACAGTTTTTAGTACGTAATAACTTAATACTTTAGTACTTAATAAATAAGCACATATCCAGGCATATCTAAGGGTCAGCTCTCGGTGTTTTCTGTTGTCTACCTGATGAATTTGAGCATCTTGGGGCAATGCAGCAGTTGCCTCATGTACACAGACAACCTTCTCCTCCTACCACCCAACACTACAACCTGTGAGAGATGCACTTATATAGCCAAACTGGAAGCAAAGCTCTCTTCACCCAAGACTGGACTAGACAGTCAAGAGGAGAAGGTAAACACTTGCACCACACCACACCATCACATAGTCCCTCAAAACCTATACTATCAAAACAGACACATAGAAACACAAAACACACAACTACATTCATGGATGTTCTCAATAAAAATCTGCTCAAGCAACAGAGACCTCCAAAGCAGAAACGCAAGCAACCTCCACCCCCCCAACACAACCCAAATGACACACAGCCGACAGACTCAGTGTGCCACTCAACCACAGCCCATAAGGCATAACAATGTACCCAACACTCTAGTCATTGGTGAATCTATAGTCAGGCACACTGATGTTCCACTCACCAGGCTAAACAAGGAGAAAGTTACTGTCAGCTGCCTGTCAGGTGCCAGGATCTGCCACATAATGCACGCACTCAGGTCACTCCACAGCAAGTACAAATATGACTCTGTCATTGTCCATGTTGGTGTGAATGACCTGAGACATACCTCCCCTGGACAACATGAAAAGAGACATGGAGGAGCTCTCTGATCTTGTAGCCCAGGCAGGTATGACCCTAGCCCTGAGTAGCATCCTGCCATCACCCATAATGATACCACAGTACAAGGACAAAATGATTGGCTTCAACGTTTGGCTAAGCTTCTGGTGTCAATCTAATGGGATCTAGTATTTGTCTGCCTGGGATGACATGATCAACAGTCCACGATGCTTTGCCAGAGATGGCCTGCACCTGTCACCCTTGGGATTCCAGATACTGGCTAAGGCTCTTGCCACCCCTATAGCGCCTTTTTTAGGCAAGGTTCAATGACAAATTCACCACTGTAACAGATACAAGCAAGCAAAATCTGAAGGTAATGCTACTCAATGCTAGAAGTCTAAACCTCAAAATGCATTCACTCGAGGCACTCCTTAAAATGGAGAACATCAACATCTGTGCAGTGACAGAGACCTGGTTCAATGCTCCAGAGAGCACCCCTGCATTACCAGGCTATAATTCATACCACACCTTTTGGCCAACTAACCTGGACCGAAACACTAAAGGTGGAGGCGTGTCCATATTCATTAAAGATATCCAGACTCCCAGGCTAGTTGCTCAGCATAATGCATCCAAGATTATCCAAGTGTAACTAACTCTGGGCAAGACCGCAATCCAAATTGTAACTTGCTACAGATCCCCCATCATGCACCAGGATTCCCACTCATTTCTTGATAGACTGGAAAATATTAGGGTATAACCCAACGCCCTCACAATGGGTGACTTCAACTATCCCACCATTAACTGGGAAAACTACTCATGTACCAATTCTTTTGTTCAACATTTTCTGGAATTCATAAATTCCAATGCCTTGGATCAACTTATCCACACCCCCACCAGGGGCAGCAATATCCTAGACCTGGTCATTACCAACATGGGCGACCGGTGTTCCACACCAGTGGTCAGTTCCTCATTGGTCAGATCCAATCACAAGCTAATCACCCTAGACATCCACATCCCACCCCCCCCCCCACATTAGGGAAACCAACGTAAAAAATTTCTCCAAAGCCAACTTCACGCTTCTTAAGACAGAAGTGGCAAACTTCACGATACTCATGCAGACAGACAATAGAGGTATGACTGCTGAATCCTACACAAATGCACTTTATAAGCACTTACACGAGTGCATGAATCGTGCTATCCCTAACAGAACCAAGATGCTATCCTCCAAAAAAAGGAAGCCAATCTGGTGGTCCCCTGCCATAAATAAACTCTACAACAGAAGAAAGAAACTGTTGCAAAAAAGAGTAAAATCCCATGATTGGGGGAACTCCCTGGTCAGCTTCAGTAAGAAGCTGAGATCCCTCATAAGATCCTCCAAAGCTAGTTATGAAAACAAAATCACCACTGATTCTAAAGACAGCCACAAAGTATTCTATAGCTATGTCAAGAATCTCAATGGCAACACTCAGATCTTCTCTGAGTTACAGCACAATGGCACTAAATATACAGAACCAACTGATATTGCCAACATCCTGGCAGATAGGTTCAGTGCTAACTTTACCCCTTTCTCATCCCCTAAAGGGCCCATCTCTATACCAGAAGACTGAAAAGTTCCTGTAATAATGGCTGCACAGGTAAAAAACACACTCTCCAAATCCAAGAACACAGCATCCATGGGACCTAGCAACATCCCAGGCTGCATTCTAAATGAACTACAGAATGAACTGGCACCCCACCTAAGCACCATGTTCAATCATAGCCTCACCTCAGGCTTTGTGCCCACTGAATGGTGCACAGTGATGGTTATCCCACTTCACAAAGGGGGAGCCACCACAAACCCCAGGAGCTACCGCCCCATTAGCCTAATGAGCCTGGTCTGCAAGGCCATGGAATATATCATCATGGAACTTATAAACGAAGACATTGGTAATCTCCAAAGTCTGGACCCCACCCAGTTCAGGTTTGTAAAAGGCAGATCATGTCTCCTAAACCTGATAGACTTCTTTGAAGCAGTCACCAAAGCCGTAGACGAGGGTAAGGTGGTTCACACAGCCTATCTAGATCTCGCCAAGGTTTTTGACAGCATCCCCCACTCTGAAATTATAGATAAACTCACTTAACTAGGTATAAATCCCTATGTCACAAGATAGGTTGCCAACTGGCTCACTGACAGAACCCACACTGTGAAAGTAGCAGACTCCAAATCCGACGTCAGACCAGTGACAAGTGGAGTACCACACGGTTCAGTCCTGGGTCCTCTCCTGTTTGGTATCTAGTTTTCTGAAGTACAGGCTAACACAGAAGGTCTTTGGCTAATGAAGTTTTCAGATGACTGCAAACTAGGAGCCATAATCGAAACTCCTAATGATGTGGACATCCTACAAAAGGGCCTCACTGAGACAGATGCCTGGTGTCAAAGCCATGGCCTCAAGCTCAATGCCAAAAAGTGCATTGTCATCCCCTTTGGTAAAAACTTTGTACCCATGAGCTACCACATAGGTGGTAGTCTACTTAACACTGAAAGTGTGATAAGAGACCTTGGGACATAGGTGGACAGTAGTCTCTCCTTTGGTAATCACATTGCCACAGTAGTCAGGAAAGCCTTTTATGTGGCACACCTCATCACAAAAGGTTTCTCATCTGGGAAACGAGGTAATTGTTCCCCTCTCCTCGTCACTCATTAGACCCATTATAGTGTACAATGCCCCTTTTGGTTTGTACCTCACAAGTCATCTACAACAACTGGAAATGCCACAGAAATACCTCACAAAGAGGATTACCGGTCTCAAACAGATGCCCTATGCAGACCGTCTCAAACAACTCCAGCTTTACTCTGTCGCCTATCACCTACTCAGAGGTGATCTCTGCCTAACATACAAAGCTATGTCAAACCCAGAGCTGTTGGATATGCTTCACTTAAAGAAATCCCAATCCCTCCAAGCTACATGCTCTGGGGACCTAAACCTTGACACCACAATAAACAGAACATGCTGGAGTGATAGATTCCTGTCCCAGAGACTTCCCATACTCTGGAACAAACTACCTATCTATATCAAACAAAGCTCCTCATTAGCACTCTTCAAGAAAAATCTTGATGATTGGATGGGAAATAGGAAATTCACCCCGGTGATCACCTCTGGGGCTCTGCTCAAGATGGGCACAGGGAAATCATTTTCTTGGGTGGTGAAAGCCAGGGTACCTTTTTGGCTAGGCTTATATAGGCTCTAGGGCCAATAGCCTAGTACCTACCTATGAACCTATGACAGCAATGCATTGTAATGCCAGCCTCTTGGAGTAGCCCTGCTGTGTGAATCTAATGGACTTCCTGCTTAGTCACATGTCCCCCTACAGAAGGAAATCTCAAGACCATAAAGAAAGATATAGCAGTACCCTGTCAAAAGTTAAACAGGAATGAGGCAGTAGAAGTCTAAGGCACAGCTGTTCAGCCAAATAATTTTATTTGCTTTTTGACCAAATAATATAAAGTGAGGGATGCTTTCTATCACATATAGCTTTTGGAAATAAAAAAAAAAAAAAAAAAGAGTCGGATGATCTAAAGTTTGCAAGGTCATCCTAAGTAAATGAGAAAAAAATACATGCATTTATTTGTTTTTACCAGAAATTGCCCATCAGGACATACATGTCCTCTCCTTCAGGATACATTATTAGACTTGTTTAATTCACAAAGTGTACAAGTGGGACATTATTAAAATTAAAATATGTAGCTTTGCATTCAAACTTTTTAACCACTGTTCTGTGATACTTGAAATCTGAATGAATCAACAACTGGAATAAACTAAAACAATACTGTTGAGAATATAAACATATCAAATGTTAAGTGAGGTCTTTGGTGTTTTCATCTGCAGCTCATTAGTTTTTGAAGTTGTAGGGTTTGGGGTCAAATGAAAAACTAACTGGATGAAAATAATGTAGTAAATCAGAAGCCTAGTGTTAAATGCTGGGCAAAACTGTGAAGGTTTAAAGCAGTTGGCAGTAAAGAATTCATGGTCAAATATTTGGCCCTGCACAGCTTAAATGAGAATGTTACTGGACTGATACTTCCTGGTATCTGGTTTCATTTTTTCCGTCACCTCTATAAGTAAACTTTTCACAACAAAGTAAGTTTTGCTATTCAAAAATGCATTTGTTTTCCTTTGTAAATAAATCAAATTTCAAACTGGATGGTCAGTGTGTGGTTGTGTGTTACGCAGAACCACACTTAATAAATGGCTCCCTACCGAAATATTGGCACTTGAAATGTCTGGTGCTGACACACAAGAAAAAGAAAAACGACTGAAGCCACACAAGAAGAGTGAATCTCAAAACATGGCTCTTCCCCTTTAAACCACACCTTTATATGGGGCCCTAGCCCTCTCACACCATCAGAACTTGTCTACACTAACCCCAAGACTACCATACCTCAGGGAAAAGAGAATATCCTGAGGTATCGCCATCTTGGACTTAGTATGTGTTAATCTATTATATTAGAGTATTATGATTTAAAAAAAAATCCCAGAAAACTTTGTTCTGAAGGACAGGGACCCAGGAATGACAGAAATCTGGATCACTGGTGTTCTTATCTAATATACTCATTAGCAACACATTGGCAAGTGAAATAAACTCAGTTGGATGAACAATACATTTCCTCTCTCCCTTCTATCCTTAATGGTCTACATAGTATGCTTTTGTGTTCCTCAGATCTCTATGAGTTCTCAAGCAGACACTGCACCATTTTTAGTCTCTAAAGTATGTCCATGTTTCGTGTGTCATTAATGAGATTGACTCTCCTGAACTTCATACAATGCATAAGAAGAGGTCTCACCAGTTGTCTCTACAGGAGAATAATCATTTAATTTTTTCCTCTAATTTTGCCTCTTCCATGTATACTGGTATGTAGGAGAAGGAAGGAGTGACCATTATGAATGACTTGAAATGGTTAACAAAGTAGTAAGTGAAATGTGATGCATTATGAACAGGCAAGAAAAACATGCCTGGTGTATTTAGCTAGAGTATTCTACATCCCAGAGTTAGGATTATTAAAAGACAATATGATATAAGTAACAATTAATAACAGACAAGTAGTGCATTTTGAGCAGGCAAGAAAGACATTTTTATTGTATTTAGCTAGTATATTCAGCAATTTGTATATGCTAAATTATGCATGCATAATCTCAGTAACTCATGCAGAATAACAGAATAACTTTTGGTCAGCTCTACCATAGAAATAAACTAATAAACTGATGAAGTAGAAAGTTAACCCCAGCATAAGAACACCTAATATTCATAGCTGTCCCTTAGAGATGGAATACATTTTAATAAGAAGACACATTTAAGACCTGGCTAAAATGGTCATGTATCTGTATGGTCAAGTATGATATAGAGAGAGCTCAGCATACAGTTTTTGAAAGGCACAATAAAGCATTAGAATATGATAGGAGTAGACAGAACAGACTGATTCTGGAACCATCAAAAACAAATTTGTTAAAACACAAAAACAAGCAAAAAAAAAAAAAAAAACAAGCTTTCATATCACATGCTTCATCAGGTTCTATCAACTTCATTGTACAGCTCATACTCGACTTGGATTTATCTACTTGAGATAATAATGCATACACAATATCTTGAGAGCTTAGCTATGCAGCTGTTGCCCCTCTGCACAACCTTTGTGGAAGTGGAAAAAAAGCAGAAGTTAGTGCTTAAAACTGAATGAGGGATTCTTTGAGGAAGAAATGAGAGATGAGTCTTGCACAACGGTGGTACTTGTCCAATGAGTTGTAAGAAGAGATGTCCAAAGTCAAGAGTATTAAAAAACAATAAGATGTGGGTAACAAATAATAAGAGAAATGTGATGCATTTTAAGCAGGCCAGAAAAATATTTTTGTGGTGTTTATCTAGCACATTTTGCATTTTGTATATAATAAATGATGTATGCATCGGATTGTTTGCACACTTTTACTACTTGCAAACAATGCAATAATATGGCTCTTTTTATTTCTTTTGGATAAACTAGTATTGGATTGACTGTCTTGCTCTTCCGTGTTCTAAGTGCTGCTTGTCTTTGTTCTTCTGGCTTTACTGTTTCACACAGCTGCATTACTGAGATGTGCAGTTAACAATGTGTTTTCTTTCCTCATTAATACTGAGTGATGATCTTGATATTTTGTGGCTCTGTCCTACCTTGAGGTGTCGGTAGTTTAGTTTATGAACCTGGGGAGTATAATGTTTGCCTTGGAAGTTGAACGGGCATGGTGAGTTGCAAGCTGTGCTGGGAAAAATTCCATTCAGTGCATTAATTCACAGTCTTATGTTACTGCCTTGAAAAGTTATGAAGTCTCGCATCACAGACTAAATAACCCAGAAGACAATGTTTTGTTTTTTAAGAAAATGCATAAAACTTGAAATGTTCAGATTTAAGGTTATGAAATGTATTTAAAGAATTGATGATGATGATCTTTTTGTTCTCTGCTGAGCCTATGATGGTAATTTCTGAATTTGCCTTTACAAAATCAATATCAATATATATTTTAAATGATGTCTTTCTATGTATGTGATTTTTTTTTCTGTCCCGTGATGAGCTGATTGCATGGAATCTCATTTAATCTACACTTATGTAGATCTAAATGACAATAAAGTTACTTCTGACTTTTTTTTACTTAAAATGACAATGTTTTGAAAAACTGTAATATTTGTTTAAATCATGCATTTAAAATATTAGTATGCATACATGCACATATATACACAGAGAGAGAGAGAGGAAAAACTCTGGTGTACTTATATGAAGGTAGCATAAAACAGAGAAGGAATATTAGAAATAATATTTGGCAGCAGATCAGCTATGCTTGATTTACACAGTCTGAACTTTACCAAAATTACTAGGAATTCTGCATAACCTACTTTATCCTTAGCGAGCGTGTTTATTTTTCCAAACCCTTATAGGAACTGCTCTATGTACTGAATACCATTACTGTTTTAAATCCATACCCTCTTACTCGAACATGGTCTAATTACCCACCACCTTTCAGTATAGTAATGCTTCTTCATGTAGCCTCTGAGGTGCCCACCTTGTGTCCTCTTGTTCTTAGCGTTGACTTGGACTTTACAAGTGATACTTAAGAATTATCATGCTATCTGTTGTGCCTTCTTCTTGTTAAGATCTTATGCTATTTTATGTTCTCTTTATGTGATTCTTTGGTAGAGAGCAGAAGTGCTTTTTGTGCTGCTAGCAACAGTGGTCAGGAGGATGACTGTAGTGCAGCATTTTTGCTGCTCCCCTGGAAGTGTGGAGGTACAGTCTGTACTACATTCATTTTGTAACACTGTGCTATGTTCTGTTATTCAGGAAAGAGAATATAGGTGGTATAATCCAGATACTGGCTATTGGTATGTACCCTGTATAGGCATTCACTTTCAGACCCCTAGAGCAGAGATTGTTATTGTGCTATGGTTTTGGTGAGATAGTCACTGTCACCTTCTATTACTGGGATATGGTAAGGAATAGCACACTCAGAAATGGCAGATAAATCGAGAGCTTATTATGCAGCTGTTATACAGGATGTATTTAATGAGGAATAACAAAGACTTCCAGAATATAGAATCTTAAAATGTTCAGTGATTGTATGATAAACCAATGTACTCTGGAATTTCATTATCTTATCATACTTTGATAATGACATTCGTCCTATTAAATCAGATGATCATTTACAAAGAAGACACTTCAAACACAGGATGAATTTATTATGATTTTTTTTCAGAGTAGTCAAATGACCTAAGCAGAATATTTTTGGAATGTGGGTAGAAACTGGAGTATGCATAGAAATCCACAGAGAAAGGAAGAAGCATACAAACTTCATCTAGGATGACGTTGACCTTCATGGGCTTTTATCCTGGTCCTGCAGAGTTTGTCTGCAATTGGGTTTTGCTCTGCTGGAATGTATGAAACCTGCAGAGTCAAATTCCTATCTCCTATGCTGGCATAGCCAGTCTGCAAAACAGGGCAGGAGATGGTACCCTCTCATCTGTTTATGTACTAGATACCATGGTGTTGTCTGTGTGGCTTGCAAAGGTCTTGATTAGCAGAGATGCTTTAACGTTTCCAAAGCATTGATTGCTGTTAGCATCTCTGATATTTCTGTACTTCTGTCTGTCTGAAAGGTTCCACAGAGCTTGCACTTTTAACCCTTTGGAAACCACACCTCACACCAACTCAGACTGTATGTGGATCAGAATGGAGAGCTGGAGACCTGGATTGCAAGAGATCTTGTCTACGCATCAAAGAGTCTCCCTTTTTACAAATCACAGAACTGGGATAATCTGAAAGTACAAAGGGTGTTGATGCTGTATCCACTCTGATAAGAGGTACCATTGTATTTCCCTTATGTTGAATCTGGCAAGAGGAAGTATGAGAATGAATGATAGCTGACGTATTTCAAAATCCTGAGAAATTCCCTTGCAGATGTATGGCTTCGAGTGGAGAAAGTCAGAAGGAACACCTAGTTTGTCTAGAGGAAGAAAGGCTCACTCCAAGGCAGAATCCAATTGACATCTCGGGAATAAAATTCTGTGGGAAGGGGTGAGAAAAGATTTCTAAATATTGATGTAAAAACCCAGGTTTAGAAAATAAAAGCCCACTACAGACCTCCAGGAGTCTTCTCTTTGTGGAACCAGAAAAATCCTTGAATGAAAACCTTGGCCCAAGTGACAGAGAAGTACCGGTTTTATACATCTCTGGACCAGCAGCTGGTGTAGAATGGGAGGAAAACAGACCTCTCAACCTTTCAGTGCAAGAAATCTGGACAAAGACAGCACTAATGGGTGGACAAAGGGCCAAAAATGTGGACAGATTTTAAATATTCCTCCTATAAACTACGAAAGTTGCCAGAATGACAAATTTGCATTATTAAATATTTGCTGAAGGATACGAAGTCTAAAACTCAAATTTCTGCCATTATTTGGTATTATTTACTGACTTGGCAGCAGATCACAAATTTTATGAGGAACAGACCAAAAATAAGAACAAAAATCTGGACATTCTGCGAAAATCTGGACAGTTGAGAGGTCTGGAAGAAAATGAGAAACTTGGATCATTGGGCAAAATGAATCCCCCTGTGAAGGGGGAAGGATTCTCATTGCCATGTGTAGCCCTGTTGAATTACCTTCATAACCCATCTATAGGTAAAAATCTAGTGCCATAAAGAAAGATGATGTCTCAGAGAGAGAGAGTGAGACAGAGAGACACAGATAGAGAGAGAAAGACTTGCAGGGTGAAAGGTGGGAAGAGACTAAACAGGCAGATAGTCGTGTTGACTGAGAGGACTGTCCATGGATTTTTGAAGCTTTTCTTTTCTTTTAGAGCCTCCTTGCCATTGCTTTTAAAATTCTGTTTGCTGGCGCCTTGCCGCATAAGTGGCTGATTGAAAAGGGAGCTGAGGTGGCAGAAGATTTTTTTTTTATTTCCTTTGAAAAAGGATGGTTGAAACACCTGAGTCACTGCTTGTATTAGCTTTCCTCTTTCATCACACTTATTTAACATCTCAGCTGCAGAAGGGTCAAACAGAAACTTCTGTTTTAAGGGAGAATTAAAGATTTCAGTTTTAACATATTCAGGAAGATTCAGAGAATGAAGCCAAGCTACTCTTCTCAATACTGACTTAGAAGCGGCAGTTGTAGAGGAGGAATCCTAAGCGTAGTTTAAAATGTACTTCTTCACTTGAGAAGCAGATGTAATATAGATATTCAAAGAATTTTTTTTACCTCAGAAGAGAGAAAGTTAACTACTGACTTCTGCATGTTCTCAAAAGGTAACAGTAAAAACGTCATCATATAAGCTTGACAGTTTAAAATCCTGAAAGTCAAAGTCTAGAGGAATGCATTTTCTTTCCCAATGTATCCACTGTCTTCACATCCTTGTCAGAAGGAATGGGGTTTGGATAATGAAATCACAGCTGGCTCAGCTTTAGGATTTGAAAGCAAATACTTATGGAACTAAGGTACTCTATATGATAGGAGATATAACTTGTCACACTTCCCAGGAATAGGAGGTTGACTAACAAGTAAACTAAACGTGTGAGAAAAACATTCTCTAAAGCAGGCAACACAGTAGGAATAGTTGCAGAACTTGTCAAATTTAACTGTAACAAATCATAATACATTTTCTGTATGTTATAGGAATTTCATTCTGTTCCCACTGAAAAATATTTTTCATCTTAGATAAGGTTCTTCAAAAGAATGAACCTTCAGGGAGGAAATGAGAAACCATACTTCTTTGAGACAGTTACCAAGGCTTTAGATGAGGGAAAGGAGGTCCACACAGCCTACCTAGACCTCGCAAAGGCTTTCGACACCATTCCCAATTCTGGAGTTATAGACAAGCTCACCAGCCTGAATACAAACCCCTACGTCACAAGATGGGTTGCCAATTGGCTCATGGATAAAACCCACACGGTGAGAATTGCAGGCTCTAGGTCTGACTCTAAACCGGTTACAAGTGGCGTCCCCCAGGGCTCAGTCCTGGGACCCCTCCTATTCAGTATATACTTCTCAGAAGTACAGACAAGCACAGGAGGACTATGGCTGACCAAGTTCTCAGAAGACTGCAAAGTGGGGGCCATAACTGACTCTCCGGCTGACACAGACATCCTCCAGAAGGGTCTCACTGAGATGGATACCTGGTGTCAAAATCATGGCCTCAAGCTAAATGCCAAAAAGTGCATAGTCATCCTCTTTGGAAAAAACAAAGTACCCGCAAACTACCACATACGTGGTAGTCTCCTAAATACAGAAAATTAAATAAGGGATCTGGGGACCCAAGTAGATAGTAATCTCTCCTTTGATAATCATATTGCCAAGGTGGTTAGATAATCCTTCTATGTGGCCCATCTAATCACAAAAGGGTTCACATCTAGAACAAAAGAGGTTATTTTGCCCCTCTACTCATCACTCATCAGACCCATCATAGAGTACAATGCCCCATTTGGGATGTACCTTACAAGACACCTGCAACAGCTGGAAAGACCACAGAAGTACCTCACCAAAGGATCACTGGCCTCAAACAGATACCCTCTGCAGGCCGAATGAAGTAATTCCAGCTTTACTCGGTTGCATATCACCTACTCAGAGGTGATCTCTGCCTGACATACAAGACCATGTCCAACCCAGAATTGATGGACATGCTCCAGCTAAAAAAAAACAAATCCCCAAGAACCACATGCTCTAGGGATCTAAACCTCACCATAGCGATAAATAGGACTTGCTGGAGGGATAGACTCCTGTCCCAGAGACTCCCCAACAGGATTCCAATCTACATTAGGCAGAGCCCCTCACTAACACTCTTCAAGAGAAACCTTGGCGAGTGGATGGGAAACAGAAAATTTACCTCGGGGATCACTGCAGTGGCTCTGCTGGACAGAGACACAGGGAACTAATGGCTCTGCTGGACAGAGGCACAGGGAACTAATCTAAGGGGGCAGCAAAAGCCAATGAATTTAGGCTAGGCTTACATATGCCCTCGGGCAGATAGCCTAGTACTTACCTATGAACCTATACTTTCCTCAGAGTCAGAACGTTCAGATTGTGAAGAAATTCTTGAGGTACAACCCTTCTCTTGTAAAGCCTGCTCTTCTGACTGCACATCTCAGTCAGAAAAAGAAAAGACCCTTCCTTTTCTTGCCTGAAAAAACAGAAGGCAAAGAAAGAATAACAGTAAGTTCCTTAGCAAATCACTGTAAATTCCCTTTGTCCAAAGAAATAGTAACAAGAGACTGTAAAGTTTTTTTTTACTATGTTTCCTTTTTCTTGGGCAACTCTCTAGAAAAGGACTGACTTTCTGCAGACAAACTCTACCCAGCAACAGGTCCTCCATTCTGGCTACACGAAGAACCTTCACCAGGCCCTTCACCTGTGATTAACAAAAATGGTTCTCACTTTCCCATTAAGGGCATCCCTACAGCTGCACAGTACTTGGCTATTCCTTAGTGTTTGTTGGCTGCATATGCTGCATCACGATGTCCTGGCGAAAAAAGAATGGTGGTCTGAGGAACAACAAGCAGCCACAGCAGAGTCATCCACCAGTGGTTGAGGAGCAACAAGCAGCCACAGTAGAGTCATCCACCAGTAGTCTGAGGAACAACAAGCAGCCACAGCAGAGTCATCTACCAGTGGCTGCGGAGCAACAAGCACCCACAGCAGAGTCAACCAGCAGTGGCTGAGGAACAGTAGATGCTCGAATAAGACCCAAAGCCTCCCTGACAACTTTTTCTGCTTGCAGAGAAGGGAAGGTAAAACTGTAGAAACTAGGAATTGCTCCATTGCTAAGCCAAGAAAGAGACCTTGAAAGTGGAAAGCTATGAGCTGGTACAATTTACATTAGAGAACAAGTGGATCTGTGATAAGAAACCCAATGTCAGTCACCCACAAGCACAGTATCCTATCCTCAATGCACAAATAATCAAAACATGAGCAAAAATCCCATCACAAAATAACATTTTCTCACAAAATGTTCATATAAGCAGTTACACATTCACTGCCTTAGAAATGACAGTCCAAAAACAACACATTTCCTAACAAAATCACATATTTCAGTCAGAAAAGCAAATGTTTTCCTGAGAAAAATAAAATCAGTGGGAAGGTTTCTTCTAATAGGGGACTTATTTGAAGGATTGCTATCCAACCAACAGTTGTACCAGGCTCACTGAAAGAGTGCTCTTTGATAGCGAAAATGCTCTGAAGTTTTTTGCTCTTCTACCGATAAAGCTGGGGTGGCCATGGTGGTGCAGTGGCTAGCATTGTTGCCTCACAGCAAGAGGTTCTCCGGTTCGATCCTTGGCTGGGGTGCCTTCTGTGCGGAGTCTCCATGTCCTCCCTGTGGTCGCGTGGGTTTCCTCCGGGTGCTCCAGTTTCCTCCCACATCCCAAAGACATGCTGTAGGTGGATTGGACACTCCAAATTGGCCCTAGGTGTGAGTGTGTGCATGTGTGTGCCTTCCATGGAAGGTTGGGCTGGCAAGTCGACACTGTAAAACTCCACTGCTAATCATGAGCGGACAGGTGATCCGCTGTGGTGACCCCTAACCGGGAAAAGCCGAAAGAAGAAGAAGAAGAAGACTGTCCTTAAATAGAGCTCTGCTTGAGCTCCTGAAAGTTGGAGTGCATGAAAGGCGTCCTTTAACTGTGAAAGATGACTGGTCCTCAGGCATACCTCTCAACTGAACAGATTTTCCAGAATGTCCAGATTTTTGCCTCCTATTTTTGATCTGTTTCTCATAAAATTGTGGTTTTCTGGTAAATCATTGATAAATCTTTGCGGAATGAAAACAGGAAATAATGACAGACATTTGAGTTTCCAATTTCAAGCCCATCAGAAAATTCATGGTAATGCAAAACGTGTTATTCTAACAACTTTCTAAGTTTGTAAAAGCAATATTTAAAAAGTGTCCCTATTTTTGGGCCTTTGCCCCTCATTATTTATGGTTTTGTTCAGATTTTTTCTCCTAAGAGGTTGAGAGGTATTTTCTCAGGTAAGACCCATTTACCTTAGGCTACTTTAACAGTGCTTTATGAGTGAACATCTGATGTGCTTGTATGGTGCCATTGTAAGACAGTGCTGTGTGTATGTCCACAATGTCAGCAGTCAAAAACATCTAAAAACAAAATACTGACAGTTAAAAATACCTAAACACAAAATATTGAGAAAACCTAATCACATTCAACTAAATGTATTTTCAGGGGGCCCCCTGCCCCCCCACCCCTTGCTAATTATATATACCAATTTGAATATCACACAACAGTGGGAAAGGGCATATACCCTTCCCTGGTGTAACTTCAGTTTTGTCAGTATATTGTGTTTAGATATTTTTGACTGTCAGTATTTTGCGTTTAGGTATTTTTGACTGTCAATATTTAGGTCACTCAGATAATTGCCATACACCTGTCTATCTATACATGCATACATATACATATATATTTGTGTACATATTAATGTGTGTGTGTGTGTGTGTGTGTGTGTGTATATATATATATATATATATATATATATATATATATATATATATATATATATATATATATATATACATACATGCATATATACATGCACACACAGAGATAATACTGAGTAGGTAGGCTGTTATAAAGACCTGTTTCTGTACCATTCAAGCAAAAAGGAAGTAAATATATTCATTACTATATTTTGTTGGGTGGGGGGGGGTCAGAGAGCATAGCACAACATGGAGGATGTGTAGGGGTGGCTTTGCCCCTACAATAAGTAGGTATATCTATGTATGTGTTTTACAGCATCACATTAATGTAGAAAACATTTCTTAACATGATAACTGTGATTCCCCAGCACTGGCTCAGTAATCAAGGAGCCTCAATCCTCACCACTGGCAACAGTAGAGAATGTACACACTGGGAGGATGACAAGTACACCCACAGTAAAGTGCAATTTCCCTTAAGAGCACACAGAGATCACCGTCAGTTAGGGCTGGTTTCTCCCTCTTTCTCCAGTTCCCCAATAAGACTCCCTACTGGCACAGCTATAGGGTTGAGATCTCAGCTGAGTGGCCAACCCAAGATCTCTAGTACCCTCTCTGCCCAACCAGTGATTCGTGTCCCTGTCCAAGTAGCTGACAGACACACTTCTTGAGATCTGATTTATATACAAAGAAACACACACACCTGGGAAAGCCTGGCACAGGTTTACTAGCTATGCTCCCTTCTGTACAGACTATAAGGTAGTTTTCACTGTCATCAGCTAACTCTTATCAGCTACTTTAAGACCCTTAGCAAAGGGTGTGGAATCCTACTGTGCAATATTACTATTAATCTAAATGGTAGTCTGACCAAGAGCAAGGCTATTTAGGAGTGTCCTGTACAGTGTTACCAAATAGATATGCAAGTACCCTAAGAGCTGAAATATCTCTAAGCAGGACAGTCACAATTAAATGGTTTAAATATATTTAATAATAAATAATAAAAGAACAAGACAACACTCAGTAAGTAATCAGTTACATCAGAGTTCAAAATCACAGGAAATATTTAAAACAACATTGCAGGACAGTCTCAAATAAATAAAGAAAACATCTAAGCTACACTTTACTATATTCCTATCTGAATCTAAAGTGTTACTTTGCCCTAAAAACTTACTTACAGCAAAGCAAGTGCAGAGGTGAGAGGATGTTTCCAGCTGATGTTGTCAGATCAAAGACAAAATACAAAAAGCACAGACTCTCCCTCTCTCTCTGAGAGAGTTCTTAAATTAATATCGAATATTACTGCTGGGTTAGCATGGATGACATCACTTTTTGTCACCTGACATTCAGTTCCCAAGCTAATTCCCTTTGTCAGAAACTAACAGAATTTAACATCTCTGTGTGAAAAATACATAGCCTTCAGATGATTGCTCAGAGCTGTGCAGCTGTTAGGAAGTCATAAAGCAATAAAATACTTCTGCATCTCAAACCTAGTAATTACTTCTCTTCCAAGACAATACAAAAATGTCTAGCTCTAGACATTGTGTTTGCTATTGAACTGAAACTGAGAGATAACTTTTATAGCACAATCTAAAACAATTTAATTTCAACTTATTTTCTTGAAGTTTTGCAAGTTAACTCTGTGTTCTAGTTTCTACTGTTAAAACATATACATTTGCACAGATATATAATTAATATAAATTTCTGTTCTTTTTCAGTAGGGTACACTGTGGACACATCCTTAAAGCTCAGTACTGTACAAACCCTGTTCAACACATACTTCTGTACATGTAGTTTAATATACACACAACACACAGTTCCAATGTAGTGGCAACACAAGGAATTGCGTCATGCTGGTATTCAAAAATGACATATAATTATTTACAAAATTCCAGATAGCTGGGATGGCAGTATTTCCCTTTTGTCACAATAGCATCTGCAGTTGACCTGGTACAGTCAAGATATTTGTTTTCAGGTCTGTAGTTTACTGAATGTTTTGTAGCTCAACAGTTTAGAATAATAGTATATATATATATATATATATATATATATATATATATATATATATATATGTGTATATATGTGTGTGTGTGTGTGTGTGTGTGTGTGTTAAAAATTTGGTTCATTGCTTCACTGGCAGTACAATAAATAAAACTTTATTAGCAAAATAAAAATATGTGAGCTTTTGTCTAAAACATCAAATTTCTTCAGACCACAAAAATTTCTTAAGACGTCTCATGTTTTAGATGAAAATACTGACATTGTTTATTTGCTAATACATATTTTATTTACCTCATACCACCACAGACTATTTCATGTTTTTTTTTCCTTTTAGTTTTTAAAAAGTCTACTACATGGTCTTGAGAGGTCTGCAGTAAGACCAGTTTTCATTTTCTGCATATCCATCTGTCTGGTTATATGTACATGCATATATCTGACCCTGCACCGCAGTATTTTACTAATGATCTCACTACCTAAACATACTAACTGCATTACTCCCTACATATTAACAGACATAATTACATCTGTAGTCCTTATCTGTTAGTCAACAGTGTGTTTCCTCCCCTTACATGCACTACAGCTTACAATCTTTATCCTAGCTGAATACATTTATTCTTCATGTTGAACCGTATTTGGCATATTAGGTTCCAGTCTGGCAGGTTTCTCTAATTTGTCTTTATCTCCCAGTAGGTGTTACATATCTTTGCATCTTCTGCTGAAATGCAGATTTACCTTTCTAATCCCACTGTAGAATCATTAATAAAGGCATTATACAACACAAGCAGAAGGGCTGACGACCACAAGGGTGTTTTTAAGCCTAGCCATGCATCCAAAATCTCTGACAAGTTCTGATACCCTTGATAGGTGTAAGCATGGGCCTGGGAGATGAACCATTTACAGGTTACCTGTGTCCAGGGATGCCAGATTTTTTACGGTACAGGTAGGGACAAAAACAAAAGGTCCTTCACCCTAAGTGGTCTTTAATGCGGAACACCTTACAGTAGGTCTGCATTAAATACAAGAAGCTCCGTGTTTGGTGATTATTGATTGACCCATATAGCAGTATACAAGGCAATCAAAAAATTGCACAGTAGACCCTCTTCTGTTCAATAGGGAACATCAGGCATTTCTGCATTAAAGACAAGTAGCTCAGTTTTGCAATTTTTGATTGGCTCATATAACGGCATACGGGCCAATAAAAAAAAAAAGCGGAGTCTGTTTCTCCAGGATTTTAACCAGCAGTGCAGGACTCAGGATCAGGTTGCTGATCTCAGGACAGTCCCACCCAAATAGGGACATCTGGCAACCCTGCCTGTATCCATTTGAGACATAGGTGCCAAACCAGGGATGAATGTCTGGTTTCCCATCCAGTTGTCCAAGTTTACTTGAATAGGGTTAGGGAGGAACTCTGCTTCACATGGATGGGGGGCCTGTTCCATAGATGGGGTAGACTCTGGAATACATACTTATTTCTCCAGCAGGTCTTATTAATCCTCAGACAAGGTTTAAGTCTTTAGAATGGGTAATTCTGGTGCTGTTTGTTTTGTGTAGACCTCCCCTCAAAAGCCTGTAGGAGACAGAATACAGGGATAGGGCCTTGAGGCAGTCTGCATAGGGCATTTTATTTACACCCTGTATTCTCATTAGTTAATTCATTAGTTTACCTACCTTTCTCATACTGAAAACTTATCCTCCACCATTCTCTAGCACCTATTACATATCCGCTTTATACTACGGAGAGTAATGTTAACAACTACAGCTAGATTTTTTCAACTAAATTAAAGTCTGTTGTGTGAAACAGAGTTAAAGGCCTAAACTGGGATTTCCAGTGCACCACTCTGATTTATTTCCATGGTCACCCAATCAATTATTTCTAGTAAGATTTGCCTGACATGATTTCCCTGATGTGAAATCATGCTGCCTTTGAATTATTAATAGATGATACCAAGATATTCCATATATATTTTAACTAAAGGCTTCTTTATGTTGCCTGCAATCACAGTATGGCTGAAAAGTCTGTAGCTGTCATTCAAATGAAATAAATGGCCGAAATACGGATAATGAATAAATGACTCCTATCATTAAGATGCTACTGGTTGTCCTATATATTTTAGTTTACAATTGTGGTATCAGTATAGAGAATTACTTTTCTGTGTCCACTGGTGTGATTCATAGGTTCATAGGTACTTACTAGGCTATAGATATCCAAGGATCTTAAGAAAACCAGACTTACATTCCCATGGTAGTTTGTAGTTCATACATTTTCCATGTGAATAACCCAGATGCAGATGAACAAAAATATGCAATGACATTTACATCTTTTCTGTTTTCAATAGATTAGATTTGCAGTTTTAGGGTCATACCTGAAATTATATGTTATTAAAAGACTAACACATTTACTTAGTAAAGAATAAAGCAGTAAAAAAAAAAACTCTTACAGCAAAGGACAGGTTTTCTACTCTGGTAAGTATTATCTTCTAAGATGGATAATGCCAGTTTCAAAATTTAAAATTCAGACCAAGGAATGAAACACCTGAGCAGTTATATACTACATTCTACATGTGTTTGTGTGACAGGCAGAGACACAAAGACAAACAGACAGAGAGGCTTTAAATTATTAATGATATGTAACCCAACTTCAAGAAGCATTGGTTATACCCTTTGCATTACACTGCTTCCACAATGTAAGACTGGATTGTTCAAAAATTACTTTGGTGATCACAACTAATTGAGACACAAACAAAAACATTTAACCTAGAGACTCAGACTGAAAATTAATTTGTTTTACAGGTGAGTTAGCAACCTCCCCAACTTATACATACCAACTCCACAGTCATAGAGTATTGCAGGAAAGAGAAACCCCTTTAAACAGTACACAGTAGCCTCAAGCCATCACTATTTTCATTCTAATATGAGTGATCAAATGATTTCCAAAGAATCATTATGTGCGGAAACACAGGATAACCAGTAGAAACCTTGTTTCATACATCTCTCATACCCTAGAATGATAACAGTTAGAGGGAGAAATACTAAAATATAAGAGTCAGAATGGCTTTTTTCTAGTAGAATAATTTAAGACATTTATTCCTAAGCAAGCTAGGCCAGAAAACATTTATATTTTTGAGACACGATGCTAGAACTGCATGTTGTAAGTTTAGGTGAGGAGACACAGCTCTGTTTTGTTGTAGACAAAATATTAAGAAACATTGCTTGCCTCAGGGAAGCAGATAGGAACATAGTCTGCCACTGTATTTTATCCTTGCTTTACAGTTTTGCTTGTGTAAAGGAAAATTACAGACGTAAAACATGAGAACATTCCTAAATGCAACTATCTGAACTGGCACTGAATGCTGATTTTATTATATTATTTTACAGTCAGTTTAGTGTTTGTAAATTATGATTGGAAAGAATATTTAAGTTATTCTTTGTAGTCTGCCATGCAAGATTTGCCTTTGTGTAATCTCAGTAGCTGTCAATATTATTCTGAACAATAAAACTTCTTGCCATTATATGCTTTTATGTCTCAGTGGATTTACTGATGATGGACAGTATATGTGAAACTCTTAATAACAGCTATGTCCTTTATGCTACCAGAAAGTACAAGCAGCAGAGTTGGCATTTTACATAAAGGAGGGAATCATTTGTGTTGCAATTACTAGGCAAGCGAGTGGGTCAAATGTGGTAGATTAACTTTTTTGTGGTGTTTGCTGCTCTACAGACCTTCTGAAATGAAAGTGGAAAAGAATGCTGAGATGACAAGTGAGATGTAGCAAATGAGACAAAAAAAAAAACACATTGACTGTAACTTTAATTTACCAAAAGTTCGCTGTGAAAGTTAGCTGTCTTATAAAGAAAAGAGTGTGTGTGAGAGAGAAAAGGGATGATAGATGAAGCATTGGTGGATTAAGTGCTTGAACAGAAAGCAATAAAGCCTGCATGGAAGGGAAGAATACTGGGCTTAGTTTACCTATATTCTGAATCAATAGCATAGGGTATTGTATCCTTGAAGTATAGGTGAAACACAAATGGAAGGCCCAAGAAAACAAACTGCTGTAGATAAAATCCACAAGAACTTTAATCCAGTAGCCTTTTAAAATAAAAACTTGTTTAAAACAATGAAAGATAAGTGCTTTCATTCAAAAAATACATGAACTTCATCATAGCATAGGGTATTGTATCCTTGAAATATACTCCATGTTGGGATGATGAAATGCATTGCTTTGGAGATATTAAATGTACCTGAGATGTTGGGTAAAAGAATAAGTGGGGAGTGTGGATGCAGAGGGCTATCTGCAGCTCTTGGACAGGGTGCTCTGACCAAATGCCTTCTACTATTACTATCTGTGTATATTTTTTGTTCTTTTAAAAGTATTTTTATTTCATATTTGTCATGTATATGTTTTCATTAGTCACAAAAATATTTGTCTAGTGATTGTACTGCTTTTACCTTTTTTATTCATACACCCCTCAACTCTCCCTGAATTCCACATAATTTCTTACCAGTGACTGGATACAACCACTCAACAGGTAGGCCCCTGTATTCCCCAAATGGTAGAACCTGATGGCTACTCTCCAGTTAGAACTGGGACATTAAGAACTCTGTGGGAGATGTAAATGGGAGTTGAGAGCCATTATTCATCAGCAGCTGGACAGGATTCCTAAGCAGGAGATGGAAATGTGCAGTGATGCCAGGTGAATGCTGTGCATGATTCTGAAATTGGAACACTGGTACTCCATTCCTAACCACTTCTAGTCTTCATTTGTGCTTATTTGTGGGGCTTGTGATTTCCTGGGTTTTTCCCCGGGTAGGAGAACAGTCTCTTAGCCTAATCGACATATCCCCCTTTCTAGTGAGGTGGGTACATTCCTGATTTCAGGTCACCCGTAGGACAGATGGACCCAGTGCCTCTACATCAGCAAGCTTGCTGCAGCATCTCTGTAGACTTACACATTCATGCATTTAATGATGGATTAAACTAGGGGAGACAAAACAGAAGAATGTCAATATTGTAATACAGAAAGACAGACTATGTTAAGCTACATGAATATAAGTAGAGTGAAGAGAGAGTGAGAGAGAGAGAATAGAGGTGCAGTGAGCAAACAATCAAACATAAAGATAATGGGGAACATACATACACACATGAGTGCAGCCAGGCATACACCATGTACCCCATGGCATGCATTTTTATTTAAATGAAGCATCAACTTTCTGAAAAGAAATGGACAGCTATTGCCTGGAGTCCTGAGTATTGCTAAACTTAAATGAGAGAAGAATCTTTTAAACTGAACAAGTAAAAGATTTTTGCCTTTCATGAACATTTTAAATAATCCACAGTTAAACAGCTTAATCACAAAAATGCCACAAATTCAGTACCATCATTAATCTACATTGGAATAAGCATGCTGTGTAGGGTATACCTTTGATGTGCTGCAATCCTGACAGCCTCAGTGCAAATTACACTGTTAATATTCCAGATGTGAAACAACACTATTGTACTTTGGACCTGAAAAAGTTAAAGCTGCCATTTCAGCAGCCTTTTTTGGGGGGGTGAGGGGTGAAGGGTGGTGACGTGTGGAGGAATGGGATTACTTTCTGGACTTCGGCATATACTTCCAAAAATCCTGACGATGCCCATGCATACAAACAATTGTGGGAAAGGGGATAGGAGAAATAGGAAACTTCCAACGTTATCCCTCTCTCCCCCTTAACCTTCCCTCAGGAAATACCATCAAATATAACTCCCCCTGCTATCACTAGAGAATGGGCCAAGAACACTGCATCAATGGGCCCAGACAGTATTCAGGATGCCTTCTAAATAGCATGAAACCTGACCTATCAGGCCCACTGGAATTGCTATTTAACTGTAGCCTGTCAACAGGCTTCATGCCTCAAGAATGGAGAACAGCAACAGTCATCCTTCTGCACAAATGTGGGCCATCTAGAGACTCTCCAAACTACAGACCCATAAGTCTCACTAGTCTTATATATAAAGCCATGGGAAGAATTATCATGATGTCAATGATTGTCTGAAGAAGTTAGGAGAAGTGTTTCCTAACGAAAAGCGCATTACACTTTGTGACTTGGATTCTGTGCAGCCAGATCGTTTTTAATGTTTTATTGCTTGGCAGTTACTGGAATGTGCACTGGACTACTGATTGCTGTAAGCTTGTTTTACTCAGCTATTAAACCTTGTTGGACTTTGCAGTGTGTGCTCGTTTTGTCTTGTGCCTATTAGCATGGTAACTAGGTGGTAAGAATAAAAAAGACAGAAGTAGTTAGTAGACCACTCTTCAAGGAAAAATAAGTGGTTAGTGGGCTCCATATACATTTGTCCTAGGCTAATTTTCTTCAACATCTTTGTGGCAGGCATCGGAAAAGGCCAAGGGTCATTGGGAACAGGATCATCCTATTTGCAGATAACACTAGCACAGGAGGAATACTGAAGAACAGGAAAGCAAGTCTTATGTGACCTTACATAACTGGCAGAGTAGGCTGTGATGTGTTATTTAAGGTTTAATGTAGGGACAAGTAATCCCTAGATGGAATATAGACTGGGAGGTGTGACTGTAAAAAGCACAAATCAGAAAAAAAAAATACCTTGATATTGTAATAACAGCAGAAATTAACCATGAGGTGCAAACTTGGAAAGTTTTAGTCAGAACCAGTAAGATGCTGGACTGTGTTCTTAGGAGAACAAGTTTCTGTAACTGAGGGGTCATATTACCCCTTTGTGGATCCCTAATCAGGCTTCATCTGGGGTACTGTGCTCACTTCTGGTGCCCTACAGATGTAAGGGCATTAAGCCAATTGGGAAAGTACAAAGAAAAGTTAAAAGGAATATTATTTATTGATTGATTGGTTGATTGATTGATTGATTGATTGATTGATTGATTGACATTTGGTAACCGGGAATGTCCACTGGGTCAGAAACCCATTTTCAGTGGAGGCCCGGGGAGAAAAGGTCCAAGAATGGTTACAAGACATGGTCCCACATCACATGAGCAGGCAAACAAATATATACAGAGTATACAAGGAACATCAGTTACAGATTACAATTGTACATTATACTTTGGTAGCAGTTCCAGTAAACATCATACATGTCAACAAGTATTTACAGAAGCCTAAGGTAATGACAGTAAAGAAATTAAAAACATGTACAGGCATGTATAGACAAACATATGTCTGTTGTATGTATAAATATATACATTTTTTTTAATTAAACATTTTGATCCAAAAAGCTGCTACTGGAGCAGATTAATGTAGTATGTAGAGTGATAAATTCTAGGGCTATGGTAATAGAATTATCTAGTGACAAAACCTTAGATGTGTGAAGTAAAGGACATTATTTGATAGTGACTAGTGAGAGAGATAGCGACCTATTTATGGTGGTTTAGGTGAGCAGGTGCAGGAACATGTATGATTATTGAGGTAATGGGATTTTAGTGCAGTTTTGAATACTGTTAAGGAGTTTATTTGAGTAATGGAAGAGGGCAGTGCATTCCAAGCTATAATAAAGGCATAGAGGCATTGTCTTGCATGTTTGTTGGGCTTCGTTATTCTTAGGAGCTGTTTGTTTGAGGACCTAAGATTATGTGTAGGAGTGTATGTATGTAAGAAAGTGTGAAGAGTGGGGCAAAAGTTGGGGTTATATATTAGTTTGTAGGTAAGTGTTAGTTGGGTGCATTGTAGATAGTGGGAGAGGTCGAGCCAGTTTACACTTTTTAAGGCAAAGCAATGATGGGTCCGAGTTGGCATGTTGCAGGCAAACTTTGCTATTTTATAGTAGCAGGACTGTAATTTATTTTTGAGAGTTGTATGTATGTTATTAAAAATGGGGCTACCATAAAGAAGGGTAGGGAGGAGAAGAGAGTTGGCCAGTTTTAACTTGATGGGTGTGTTCATAAAACGTTTATGCCTACATAGCTTATCAAGTTTGAAATGGGTTTTCTTGATTGCATTATGAATGTGGTTATCGAAGGAGAGTATGTCATCAGTTGTGATGCCCAGAAGCTTTGATGTTTTTACTTGTTCTATTTCAGTATTATTTTGTGAGAAAATTTTAAAGTCCAGATTTATGGGTATGGATGAATATATTAATGATTTAAAATTTTTTGGGGTTCAGTAGAAGTTGGGTATCATTTAGCCAGGATTCAATAGAAGTAAAGGCTTTTTGTGTTAGATACTGAAGATCTGACAGGCTGTTGGCAGAGGAGATTATCATAGAGTTGTCTGCATATTGCATGAGAGTACTAAGATGGGAGGCTTTGTGGAGGCTATTGATGAAAATGTTAAATAGTAATGGCCCGAGAATGGATCCCTGGAGAACTCCTGTTTTGCTTAGGAGATATTCGGATTGCTTGTTCTGCCATTTGACAGATTGTTCCCTGTCAGAAAGATAGTTGGAGAACCAAACCAGTGAGTGTGCGGAGCAATTTAAGAGTCAAGTTGTAGTAGTAGTTTAGGGTGTGATACTGTATTGAAAGCCATAGCTAGATCCAATCAGATAACTGAGGTTATTAGTCCAGCAGCCAAGGCTTTGTTAACAGTATTGGTAAATGAAAGTAAGGCAGTGATAGTGCTGTGTGCAGGGTGCAAGCCATGCTGAGTGGGGGCAAGTAACTTATCGTTGATGAGATATTTTAACAGTTGGGTGTGTATACACTTTTCTAGGATTTTTGATAGAGGAGAGAACATAGAGATGGACTTATAATTAGATAGATTGCTAGCATTACCACCTTTATGCAGCGGAGTTATAATGGATTTTTTCCAAAGCTGTGGAATGTATGATTCAGAGATGGATCGATTGATGAGAATGCTATCAGGGTATGCTATAGCAGCTGAAGCAAGTTTTAAGTATTCTGCTGCAAGTTTGTCGGCAGAGGGGGGGCATGGCTTTAGTTTAGTTAACAGTTTATGCACTAGAGAAGTGGGCACAGGTTGGATAGTAAAAGAGAAGGTGGGTTACCTGCTGTCTGAGGTGTCATTTAAAGGGGGGAGTATGTGTCTGACTTGGGAGAGGAGGGGATTTGTGTTGGTATCTGAGCTGTTTGAGGTAGAGAAGTCATTGACAAGTTTTTGAAATGTTTCTATGAAGTGGGTGTTGAAGGCATGGACAATTTCTAGTGGGTCTTTCTCAGGGGATGGTGTAGGATTTTGTTGGTTTCCAGGGTTAAGGAGTGAGGTGACAGATTTCCAGAATTTTTGGGGCTTGTTGTTTTGGGAGTCTAGTTGAGTGGAGAAGTAGTTTCATTTGTTGGTAATGACTAGCTTTTTAGCAGAGTTGCGGAATTGTTTGTATTTTATTTCGTTTTGTGGGGTACTGTTTTTATGCCATTCCTTCCATACTCTGTCCTTGTCAATGAGAATATGTTTAGTATGTTTTGTTAGCCAAGGGGTATGCTTATGCTTAACTTGTTTTGGTTGCATAGGGGCAAGACTGTTGAAAGTATTAAGAAAGATGTTATTGAAGTACTCTACTGCTTCATCCAGTGGAAGTATTTTAGTTCGGTACCAGTTCTGGGCATTTAAAGTGTCTATAAATACCTTTTGACTGAAATGTGTAAGATTTCTAGAAGTTTTATACAGATGGGCTTTGGCTGTTTGTATTTGGGTTTTGTGAGTGAAGGCAGGTAGGAGGTCACTAGAGATATTTGGGAGGGTTCCCATGTGAGTGTATTTGTGGGGGTGTGATATGAGAATCCAATCAAGGGTAGATTCAGTTTATTTACTATATGTGTGGGATCTGTGATGAGATGGGTAGACCTATACAAGTTTATACTATTAGAGGGGTAGTTAGAGATGAGCGCTTGCCAGTTTATATTAGTATCACCCAGAATAATGGTTTCGTTAGAGATATTTTGGGATGCCCAGGAGAGAAAATCTTCTAACAAAGGTATATTTTGTCCTGGGGGAATGTATAGCACTACAATACAAATTTGTTTTCTTTTGTTGATATGGAGTATTGCTGGTAATAGTTCTATGTTTCCGAAGGTTGGTACAGGTTTGGAAAATTGTGTGATAGTTATGGAGTTATAGTAGATTAGTGCAATGCCACCACCTTTTTTTGTAGAGATGGTCATTTCTAAGCATGTTGTACCCTGGGGGGATTATTTCAGTATCAGATATATGAGGTTCCATCCATGTTTCAGTAAGTGCAACAATATCTGGGGTGTATAGAGAAAGCCAGGCTTGGAATTCAGTGGTTTTATTACATATGCTACAAATATTAGCTGTTGATATGAAATGATTTTGGGAAAGTGAGCTCTGGGTGTGGGTTGGAGAGTTGGTTGGACCAGGGTTGGGATGAATGTCTCCACATTGGGTGAGGACTTGAACATGTGTTATTTGTTTATAATATAAATCGGATTGGAAGTGTGGAATGTTAAGCACAATATAAATGAATATTAGTTTGCTGCTGATGGTGGAGTACCTGGGTTTAGTTAGGAGATGGGTTTCGAAGTTAAATAGAGATGGTGAGGTATCGGAGAAGCTTTTGTTATAAGCATAGGGTTGTGAGGATAGAATGGGAGAATTTGGGTATCGAGAGTTAAAGGAGAGGGGTGAAGTGAATTAGGTAAGTAAGAGAAGAAAGACGGTGGAGGTGAATAAGAGGATGCTGTGTTTTATGTTGTATGGCATTTTGTCTAAATTGGTGTTGTGAGATGTGAGGTGGGATGTAGGTGATAATGTAGCAGGTGGGAGAAGTCATTGGACTCTATGGTGTATGTAGGTGTTGTATGCTACTTATGTGGGTGGAGCTATGTGTAGGCATGTGTAGTACTGGCAGTTGTACTCTTATTGGTTGCAGGTGGGGGAATTGATTGGACTCTACTTAAGTGGGTGGAGCTATGTATAGATGTGTGTGGTACTGACAGTTGTGCTCTTGGTTGGAGGGTATCAGGTGTGGCATATGGATGTATAAATGTAATTGAAGTGGGGTGGGTGGGAATGGAGGTAGGTTAGGTGAGCAGAGTGAGCCCGGAGTGAAGCAGAGGGTGAATGGAGTAGGTTGTGCCCAATCCCATCAACCATGAGTTATGATTAAAAAAAAATTATCATCAAGGCAGGAGGAAAGGAGGACATGGGGCAGGAGATGAGGTTATGTGAACTGAATCTGTTCTTACTTGAAGAAGAAAAGTATCATATAGTTTGAAAAATGTCACACAGAGGCCAGAAGAGGGCTTGAACTGAGTTTATTAGGCACAAACTGATCCACACGGGTCTGATGTGTTTGTGCATATTCACCTTATACAGGGGTCTGTGGGCTCACTTTTATTAAACTGTAACCACTGCTCTATACTCCCCATTACCCACTTTTTAGTTTAGCCCCATTTTCTAACTTGCTTTGATAAAATGGCATTCTGATTTGCATAAACATGTAATCCACTGGTGAAGTAGCATCCATTTAATGGGTTCTATGCATCCACAACTTATAGAATTTAGCATCTTTATTATTACAGACTTGTGAATAGTGATTTTTACTGTTACATCATAACCAAATATTTTACCTTTTCCACTTTTCCCTATATTTTGACCTTGTATATAGTGCCAACCTCTGCTTCTCAATTTTGTCAAATGTTGTGTACTTATAGTTGTGGAGTCCATGCTTACGGCAGTGTTAGATACTACTGGAAATTTTAAATTTTATTCAGAAAGTGGTTTCCTATGGCAAGTTATAATGTAAATGCCAGTCACATATTTGTCTGATAGTTCTTATCCAAAATCAAGCCAGATTCACAGCTTACAGCTGACTGCTTCAGTTCAGTGGGATATTGCATCATACTCTTGTCATGTCTCTTGCTACAGTGACTAAGGGAGGGTGGCCTAATGGTTAAAGTGTTTGCCTTACAAACACAAGGTGCAGGGTTTGAGTCTCACAAGGGATAATTGGCTAGGCTTAAAATGGCTTGCAAGGGAAGTTAGCCTAGTACTAATCTAATTTCTAATTTCTAATTTCTTTCTACATTTACCATTCATTTTGGCTCTAAATCTTGCCTTAACATTTCCACTACCTGGTTATAGGATTTAGCATTAGGATTATGCAGAAGAACCAGGATTTGAATTATTTTGTATGTGGATTTGCCATAAAGCTGAGTAGTGTTACTATGTGCTTCTGAAAAAGAACTTCACTTATAACAAAATAAACACCACAGTGAAAAAGGGTTTGCAGTGTATGGGTATAGAAGACACTTAAGCAAGAGTGTAATAACATTGTAACTCTGGGAGAAGGTAAGAGGAAGGAGACAGGGGCATAATTACCAGTGAAAGGGTACAAAGAACAACCCAAATTTTGGAAAGTACATTTTCACAGAAACAGTGGTGGATAATTGGAACAAGTTACCAGAGCAGGCAGTACACTGTAAGATCTCAGTGTCCTTCTAGAGTCCCTGGGATAGTTGATGTGCTAAGATAACCAGCACAGGAGGGGACACTGAAACATACTAACTAAACAAATAGTGTAGACTACTTGTCTCTTTCATTGTAGCAACTATGTAATAGCCCCTACTTGAAATAATTCAGAATATTGTGATAGGGCAGTAAGGAAAGCAAACGTGATGAATGACTCTACTGCTAGAGAAGCAGAACAAAGGAAAGTAGAACTACTGATTCATTTGGGGTAGTGTGGATAGTTCTGGAGATTTAGGCCAGCAAAAGTTCTTAATCTGGCGAAGAGGTGCAACAACCATTAAGAAGGCTGCAATGTGCTACTTAAGGGAAATTGGAAGAGTTTGGTTGGTTCACCAAGGTTAATAGAGAAGGACAGCATGTGAAGAGGGTCAGTGAATAGTACTGATTTGGAAGAGACAGCAAAATTGGGTATGGGTGCCAGATGAAGAAGAGGTTTTAGATAAGAACTCAGTTATTTCTTTAGTGAGAAGGTTGTGGATAAGAGAAACAGGTGGCTAAGGTAGAAGGGGATAGTGACCTTAAATATGGAAATATAACATCTGTGTGAAAACTGCCTGTGTGGTCAGATGGACTTGACAGTACTCTCACCTTTTTTCCTTCAGTGATGTCTGTATTTGTAGTCATTTATTTTTTACTGGTAACTGAATAAAGCTCATGGATAGAAAATCTGCTGCAAAGATGACCTAGGAATACTAGAGAAATTAAAATACTTGTTCTGCATTGGTCAACATGCATAATATAAGCTGTACAAATGTGGTTCAAGGCAAGCATCCACTTTGTGCTGCTGACATGGTAAAACTTTTCATATGTTAAAAACAAAGTTTCCAGAAAGCTGTATTAACACAGGCCATCAAGGTCATGTACTGCAGCTTTGGTAGTTTCACATACATCTGCTATGACATAAGTTAGAATTTCTTAGTGAAACGTTCAAAATTTGAGATTGGTCGTCAAGTTTTACTCTGCATTAAATTGTATGCCCACGTAATGTTAATAATTCTGCTTCATTTTGCTAGATGGTTATGTGCTGCCAGGTACTGAATACATTTCAAAAGCTAAGGTTTACTGCAGTTTTAACAATTAATATAAAATGCACTGAAGTTTCCATGTAAAAATTAAATGAACTGTAAGACTCTGGAGATGTTATTTTGGAGCAAAAAGGAAAAAGCACAAAACGGGCCATATTTAGTATGGTAAAACAAGACAGCACACTGTCTGAGGCAGTGGTTCATGTACAGAACTCAAACTATTAGACTTGATGTAGAGCTTTTGGCCTGAAGATGTAGAGCTGGACTCCCAGAAGAGGTTACAGTGACATACCCAGAGAGGTGGTAGACAGGCAGGTCATTATATTTGTAGCTCTACCGTACAATTAAAATACAGCTGCTAAGGGGGTGGATCATTAGAGCAGTGACAGGACCTCAGTTATTTTAGAGACAGCCTACTTTAGAAAATCAGCACATATGAAACCCCAGAAAACTTGCTAGTGGGAAATGGAGGAAGTTAGCTCTCCCTCCTTCCTGACTAGTGGAAAGAAGCTACTTTTTGTCTGTTAGTGTCACTTGGAAAAAGTGTGGAAGCTTGGCAAGCATTCAGCAACACTGCTGCATACCACTATAGTAGCAGGCAGTGGAAGCCTAGTGAGTTTGCCACCTTCCCAGGGATGACCCGTGGAAAATGTCATCCTTAACGGACTGTGGGGACTTTGGTATGGATTCCAGCACCATGTCAAGCCTTGTCTTCAGTGTGAATTAAGAGGTATATAAGTTCCATTTGAGCACCCAGCATAGGACAAAATAGTGTGTGTGTGTGTGTGTGTGTGTGTGTGTGTGTGTGTGTGTGTGTGTGTGTGTGTGTGTGTGTGTGTGTGTGAGTGCATGTATATTCTGCGATGCATCATCTCTCAAAGAACCCCAATGATTTTAATATCCTAGAGCACCGGCAGAAAACTCTCACTTACTGTTAAATGAGAAAAAAAATGTAATTAATTACATTCACAAACATTAACTACATACCATATAGCTTGTATTTCCATACAACTACTATGAACCATACATTCACACAGCTAATGACAAGCACCAAGCTACTTGATACAATAATGGATAATAATAATCTAAAATGTGACAAGAGCATTGATTTTTCTGTAACAAAAATAAACCAAAAGACAGGTACACTATACAGTTTTAGGACAGTTATCTCTGAACCAGTTCTATCTTCTGTTGGACATCCTACAAAAGGGCCTCAGTGAGAGAGATGCCTGGTGTCAAAGCCATGGCGTCAAGCTTAATGCCAAAAAGTGCATTGTCATCCTCTTTGGTAAAAACTCTGTACCCATGAGCTACCACACAGGTAGACAGTAGTCTCTCCTTTGATAATCATAAAAGGGTTGAAAATAATACTGAAAACAAGCTTCGGTCCCACCAATAAGCGTGTAACGGCTCAGTAATCGACAAGATAATGAAATAAACTCACAGTTTATTGTTCGACATCACGTAGAGACACCATAAAAGACAACAGACAAGACTGCAGGATCCGTGTAAGTAGTTAACCCCACACAAAAGCCTGCTGTATCAAACACAAATCGTGCACAACATATAAATGTTAAAAGTAAAAAAACGCCAATGCGGACAAGTTTAGCGCTTTCAACCAAATATCTGGTCTTCCTCAGAACTAAGGGTTAAAACATTTGAAAACTCTTTAAATAGATTCTTTGGCGCCAAAACAAACTAATAAAATTAATAAAATGCCAAAAAGTGCATTGTCATCCTCTTTGGTAAAAACTCTGTACCCATGAGCTACCACACAGGTAGACAGTAGTCTCTCCTTTGATAATCACATCGCCACAGTAGTCAGGAAATCCTTCTACATGGCAAACCTCATCATAAAAGGTTTCTCATCCAGGAAAAAAGAGGTCATTGTTCCCTCTACTCATCACTCATTAGACCCATTATAGAGTACAATGCCCCTTTTGGTATGTACCTCACAAGAAACCTACAACAACTGGAAAGGCAGCAGAAATACCTCACAAAGAGGATTACCAGCCTCAAACAGATGCCCTACGCAGACCGTCTCAAAAAACTCCAGCGTTACTCTATCGCATATCGCCTACTCAGAGGCGATCTCTGCCTAACATACAAAGTTATGTCAAGCCCAGAGCTATTGGACATGCTCTACTTAAAGAAATCCCAATCCCTCTGAGCTACACGCTCTAGGGACCTAAACCTTGTCACCACAATAAACAGAACATGCTGGAGGGATAAATTCCTGTCCCAGAGACTTTCCATACTCTGGAACAAACTACCTATCTATATCAAACAAAGCTCCTCATTAGGACTCTTCAAGAAAAATCTTGATGATTGGATGGGAAATAGGAAATTCACCCCGGGGATCACATCCGGGGCTCTTCTCGACAGGGGCACAGGAAAATAATTTTCTTGGATTGCGAAAGCCAGGGTACCTTTTTGGCTAGGCTTATATAGGCCCTAGGGTCAATAGCCTAGTACCTACCTATGAACCTATGCAAAAGCACTGTTATCTTTTTACTGGATAAATCTATAACTTTAACTTTAACAAAACACAGCTACACAAATTAAAGAATGCTATAATAATGGAGCTAGAGTTTCAGTAAATATGACACACAAACACACTACTGCCTAGCATTACAAAACCGGGATGGCTAGAAATGCATAATACATTAATATTGAATCAACTCAAAATTAACCACAATACACTAAATAATCCTGAATACTGCTTGCCTTAAAAGACATAGTCCAAAAGGTACCTAAGATCTCACAGCACAAACGTTCACTGATGGGAATTGCATTTAATGCTAATGTGTGATGTGCAGGTTATACAACTGGCTATGGTGTTATGCTTCTAATAAACATCTTCTCAGTAACTTACTTCATACTTATAACTGAAGAGCTCCTAATGGTCCTAAATGATTAGTACACAAAATGTCATTATGTGCTGTTATCTGCACTTGTCTTCACCAGCTAATAGTGATAGCCTTGAATGTTTCAATTTGGCATGTAGGCTACGGACCTAAGTAGAGGTCAGTGCAAACCAGTCTCCGTTTGGACACAGCCCAAGGTTGCCAGAAAAAAAGTATCAAGTTTTGATTTAAAAGTATTAAAGGTTTTCGTTGCTCTAATATTAATCTGTACACTATTCCATCTACTAACTGCTCTGACTTTGAGTCCTTCACCGCATACTCACTAAGAGAATATTTTTCTTTGGGGTGTATATCACATAATCGAAATCCCAAAATATTGAACACCATAAGCTCGAACTTGGAATGTCAAAATGTGATATAATCGAAAGCTCAGAAAAGCAAATTTTTTCCCAGGGAAAAAATTTGCTGTTCTGAGAAACGCACACACAACACAAGCACACCAAAAAAAGTAATCCACACATATACACTTAAAATCCTACTTCTAACCCTACACTAAACTGTGCATACACTACTATCTGTCCACTTACCTTAACCAAAACCCTAACCCTAAGGACCGTAACTATTGCACACTCACCTTACCTGCTCCCTAACTCTAAGGTCCGTAACTATTGCACACTCACCTTACCCGCTCCCTAACCCTAAGGTCCCTAACTATCGCACACTCACCTCACCCGCTCCCTAACCCTAAGGTCCCTAACTATCCCATTCCCACACTCACCTTAACCTGGTCAGTTCGCACACTTACCTTAACCCGGTCCGTAACCTTCGCACCACAGTGGAGAAAATAGTAGATATTATAACATTCAACGTTTTACTACTTTGATGTTATAATATAAACCCGTTCTTTGTATCTTTTCTGTTGTTATTAAACCTGACATCTGTCATGCCCTGGTAAGCATCTTTTTTTTCTTTTATTCACTGCATTACCTACCCAACTATCCTTAATTATTGGAGTTGTGCCTTCCAACTGAACTGAGTATCATGTGTTGGCTGATCCTTGCTATCAGTATAATCTGAAACCTCTCAGCTAACAGATATACAACCTCATTAGTTTCTTTCTGCAGGCTCCCTTCTTCATTCAATATAATGCCAGCAAAACTAATTTTTCCTGTATTCTCTGATACGTTTGAAAATGAATTTTTGTTATCCTTACTAAATCTTGCAAAGTTACAGCTCATATTTATTTGCATTATTAAAGCTTGTCTTTAATGTTTTAACATTAAGTCTGTGCATTCTTACATTCTTATCAGGGGACACCTCCTGCATTGTGGGCCAGAACTTTTTTTTCTTGCATGTAGACAGGGTTAGTAATTTTGTATTCCATTTATATACCTAGTCAAGTTGACTTGACTGTTGATACTATGTTGACTAACCTATTAGATTATGATCAAAACTGCTTAACTGGGTTGAACTTTCAACATCTAGGGTCCTTATTTTCCCAGGTGATTGGTAAGGGCTTGTACATGTTGAATAAGTGACATTTCATTGATTATATCTAAAAGAATAACTTCAGTGCAATCATTAGTAAAGTGTCCCAGCAGGTATTAGGTATGTTAAGGCCCCCTGCTGTAATGGAATAGTTCCTGGAAATATTCATCCTTAGTTCTTTAGTAATATTCCTTAGCTCATCTGATCCCATATTTGGGCATCAGTAGAAGCCAGTTATATAACACAGTCTCCTATGATGAAAGAGAGGATTTCCGCCAATGTACTCCTAAAGCACAAAGCAAGATTTAACATATTTGATACAAAGATGGCAATATTGCTTGCTCTATTACTAGATCTAAAGTTGTGATACCCATGTAGCCAATCAGGTGGAATGGACTTTGGTTATTGCTTAACCAAGTTTCAGTAATTGGCAGTTTCTACGTTTTCCTCAGAGAACTGTGTTTTAGATTGGCCATTTTTTTGCTCAAACTTTTAGAATTACACAGAAGATACTTAAAGAAGCACATATTTTTATTTGTGTTATAACATAATTTACTCTATATCTAAAAAAAAAAAAGTCAGAATTGAATCCCACACTTTTGTTCCGAACATGGCTTAAGCTGCATCTGTCATTAACATAGCAGATATTGTTATCCATCAGGTATTCCACAGAAAAAGATGCATGCTCCTGACTGTAACTTGTGAATAGAACAGTTTACAAATTTAGACATCTTCATCAGTTTCTCACTATACTTAGGTGAGGGAGGAATGTCAAAACAGGTAGCTTCACTCGTTTATCTTTACCCATCTAAATGATTTCTTTGATATCTCTAATGATGTCCTGAAATGGGGCATAATCACAAAAAGGGTCTTCCTGATGGTTGTACTATATAGATTATCAGGTAAGTTTTTTTTTTCAATCTTGGTAGGCAACCTGATTCTGGATAGAGTGGATTTCTCAGTTTGTCACTGAATTTGCAGAACTTCCCTAATTTTGACTCATATTTTTGCCATCAACCTCATAAAGTTTTTGATTTTCTGGAAAATCATTAAGGATTGTAGTCAGTTAATAATGCTACACATTAGAGTTTTATATGTCTTATTGTTCAGAAAATGCATGTTGATGTAATATCATTTTCTTTTAACCTTTTAATTGAATTAGAGTCATATTTAAAATTGTCCTGATTTTTAAGATTTTGTCCTCCCTATTTTTTTTGTCCAGAACTTTTGAGCAAGGAAGTTGCGAGATACGTGGGTGGTTTGGGTTACCACAGTGTAATGGAAATATGACTGATTAATGACTGAAAAGGATAACTACATGGTATAGTCCATCTGCCTGGTTGTCAAATAGTCATAACATAAGTAGAGTTCTTATGTTTCATTACACTGTTTAAAATGTAAGTATGAATACATGTGTGCAAATAGCTGAGATAAATACTTGTTTTTTGCCAAGTTTTGACTGATGGTGCAGTGACAATGAGGCAGATTCATTAGGAAGGTTTGTAAGAAATGTTTATACTGCACTAATCAGTAAATTACATGAGTCTGAATGACTTGAAAGGAGTAGTATTTATTACTGGTGTGTGTCAGAGAAGTTTGGCTGAGGATCGATTAGAAAGGGATTTGTTTCTGTAATCTCTGAATGCTGTTGGTGAACTCTGGGATTACTGAGATGTTTTTTGACTGTTGTCCATTGCATAAAACTGTCTTAATCCTGTGGTTTGCTTTATCACAGTTAAATATCACTGGAGCTGGATTTTTAGCAGTAGTCTCTTACAAAGTATTGCAATTGTTAAACTCAGTGCAAAACTATCTTTGCTATAGCTTATGCATGTGAGTTAGTGGGGGGTGGGCGTGTTGTTGCCATATGTTTATGAGTAACAAGCTAGCCATAATTTCTTTACTTTTCCATCACAGTTAGACATCAACATTGTTCACAATAAGTGGCCTGTCTTTACTGGTCTGGGCAGGCTGTGTGTTAAAGCAACATAGTGGCTCAGAGGTGCAGCACATATCCCTGCTTTCTCACAGTGCCTGGTCCTCTGGTGGGTTCTTTGGTAGGGTCTCTTCTGTGTGAAGTCTCCATGTAGTCACTGTCTCTGCCTCACTCTTATCCAGGTGCTCTGGCAAATAAATGGTTTGCTGGGCACACCAGATTCAAAAATCATTGATGAGGACATGGATTATTATACCAAAGTCCTTTGCAAAAAAAAAAAATTCCAAAGATGATAAAGGTGCAAATGAAAAGACTAGGAAAGGCCTTTGAATTCTCAGCAATATAGCGCATATTCACAGCTATCACTTATCTCGTCTTACTTGGCAGACTTTAAAAATTCACTAAAAACAATGAATGAACTGTTGAAAAAGCCAAAAACGCCACAGGAACACCAGCAATGTAAAACCAGGCGATATTTAATATGTCCACAGTAAAAACGATAATGCAACACAACCGCTGCTATCCACTGTAAAAAACCAGAACTGTTTTTTTACAGTGGATAGCAGCGGTTGTGTTGCATTATCGTTTTTACTGTGGACATATTAAATATCGCCTTGTTTTACATTGCTGGTGTTCCTGTAGACTTTAAAAATTCCCTGTAGGCTATACTGTCAGAAATACTAGGTAAGCAAACTAGGGTAAATAAGGAAATGATTTCTGAGCATTGATACAGGATCTGAATTGTCTAGACATAGTAAGGGCTTGAGTTTAATTCTGGTGGCTGCCAAAAAAAAAACAATTACTAGAAAATGGACATCAGATCCTAAACCAAATGTATTAGAAGTAGTGACTATGTTAACAGAGATAAAAAAACTAAAATGGAAATCTTTAGAAAAGGGTAGGAGCAAATTACATAAAAAAAATGGGAATTGTGGGAGCAATACATGCAGAGCATTGTTTTGGAAGAGGAATGAGGTTTAGGGGAAGACAGGAACTGAATGAGCTATGTAATGCTCAATTGAAAATGACTGTATAGAAGATTATATGTGATGTATAATGTTTGCAACTGAAAAATGCCTGATTGCCTGTGTCATAAGTGATAATTTGATAAAGATGTTTTTTGCTTAAAAAAAAAGACTGTTACAAAGCCCTTACAGAAGTTAAATATTAACCCAGGGCTAGAATCATCTTCCTAGCAAAGGCAAAGCTTTGTAAAACATCAGCATTCTAAACCCAAGGACCATAACCTTCTCTTGCACTCAGCACGACTGAGAAAAGCAGACTCTGAGTACTCCCCAGCTACTCCTTAAAGCAGGAAATTGTGGCTAGTGAGCCTGACTGCATGAGCAAATAAAATGAGATCACAGTGTTATCAGATGTGAATTTAAAGCCAGTTGGACATTGCAGATTTGTCAGTGATGAAATCATATTTTAGCTCAAAAGTGCAAGCCTGTAGACTCAAGCCAGGCCTAGCACAAAGCCACTGTAGACATCTCACAATGAGAATATGCTTGACCTGGGGCTACAACTGAAAATAAATAGTTAGGAACAAGAAGTATGCCTTACAAAGTGCCTGCCTCCCAAGTATCCTGTAGCTTGCATTATTACACTGAGATTCTCGCCAACAAGTTGAAAGCTACTTCACAAAACAGAAATGAATTCATGGTACACATCTTCTAGAACACATAGAACTCATTTTTTTGCATCATTCCTCTCCTGACCATTGTGCTATTCTCCATGGCTGCTCAGCTGGCCTGCTTATTCCTCCTGGGCAAGCGACCTGTGGCTCATTTGCTCCTTGGGGTGAGTGTTGAGCATGCTGGGAGTGGTGCTGTCTGCTGTAAGTAAGAAGTTTTCTGTTTTATTCCTAACACACAGATGTGCAGGCTCCACCATGCCCCCTTTGTATATTAGCATGCAATGTGGCACTTGGGGGGGTGGTGCTGCCCAACTTCATGGTGGCATAACTCCCTTTGTGGGTTGCCAACCACACAGTGACCCAGGCACCCAATTGCCATGATTTCTCATATCACCATTGGCAACATGGCAACAGTCTTGCCTCTAGCATAGCAACTCAGCCTATGTGGTGGAGAGAGGCAAGCAATAGTCCTGGTCATTCCTCTCCTCCTTCACAGGAACATGAGCTGCTAGTTGAAGTCAGGTCATCTGGCTGTCAGTCAGGTCTTTAAACCCTATACCAAAACCACAACAGAGATGCGAGAACAAGAGCCATTGATGATCTGTGTCATTTGACAAACCCTATGCCAAACGAGTTGGCAGAAGAACACTTTGTTATAGTGTACTATCTGAGTCTCTGTTCGGTGCCTCTCCATGCAGCAAAGGTGTGTTTGTAGATGGATCTTATGAAGTGTCTAGAAGTAAGACAGCAAGTGCACCTTTTCAGTGACATATGCAGCAACTGGGGATAAATTAACTAAACATTTATATACAAAGTGTAGGAGAAGGGTTGAAGGGTTATGCTCTGAAAATGTAATGTCCTTAATGCTGTGGCGGAGGCAGAGTGGAGAAGGGAAACATAAAGGAAGAAGAATGAAGATACATGAGTATTATGAATGCCTTACTGATATTCCTCCTCTCTCCTTGAAATTCATAGGAATAAGAACTCATTGACTGGCAGTGGCAGCGCAATTCTAGATTTTTCTTCCAAAGTGAGGATTATTTTGCCCTTTTGAAGTTTTAGGGACAGACAAGTGCTGGAGCCAGAACTTGTAAGACATTTAAAAAATGAAATCTAGATGTCATTGCACTTATCAGTTTTCTGCTTTGGACTATAAGTAAACAGTGACAGTGTGCACGTATATGTGTGTGCATGTGTGTGTATATATGGCTGTATAACCATCCATCAAAAAATTCAACAAATCGAACAAGTGATTGAACACAACTTGTCAATCATCAACTGATCAAAAAAAGAAAAGAAAAACACTTTAAATCATGTTTTTGCAGGAGGTAGGCCAACCTGCACCCCCACACTCCTAATTATATATACCAACTCCAAGATTTTACTACAATGGAGAAAGGGCAAATTCCCAGATCCCCACTGTACCTTGATCTTAAACACCTTTATGTTCAATCTGTTGATTTTTGATCATCTGTATCGGCCTTATTTCTTGTTCAACAGGTTGTCTTTCAACAACTTGTTGGTAATCATATAGTTGCACTTCTATATATAAAATTGCATTATGTTACAACTTAAAATTACAGAATAAGTTCTGTTTTGTGATGCAGTTTCTTTAGAATATTTAGTTTGGTGATGTCTTCTGTGTTTCTGCATTATTTACTAGTACTGTTTTAAATGTGAGAGTGTATAGAGTCACATCCACTTTTGTTGAAAATAGTCAAACACACATTCAACAATAGTGTAGAAATCCATTTTCTCCATTGCTGTTTGACCTTAGAATAGATATATTTAAGTTTGGAGATGTGGGGGGTACAGAAGGCATTACTCCTCTGCAAAAAAGATTTTCCCGAAGGTTTGCTGTAGGTGTTTTCAATTAAATGTCTTCACTGAAAGTGTATTCTGCAAAAGTGTTGTCGATCTACTGACATGAATCCTTTAAATGAATATGATGTTCTAACTACTGCTTATAATACTCTACTTCTGAGACAACTTGTTGGATAACTGCATTGACAAATATTAGAGGTCATGAAATACAAGTTTCACCTAAAAAAGATTTGTTTAGCCCACCAGAGAAGCCCAGCTGAACTTTATGCCATTAGGAGTTTTGCTGCAAGTTCAGAAATATAACAAATAAAAACTTACTGTATCCTCACTTCTGACCTTGCAGCAGTCTTACTTTTAATATATGGCACCAATTCTTAAAAGAATCTTTCAGTACCACAGTATCAGTAGTATAAAAAATACCAGCAATGTAGAAATATGTATATACAGGCACCTAAAAATACACAGAACAGTTTTTTTTTCACCATAAGAGCATATCTGCATGAAAAACATACAACAGTACGGTGGGCCTGTTTAAAAATGTAAGAAATAGCTTTTTTATAACAGTGTATAACATTGGTAAACATGACCAGATCAATGGTGAAGCAGTACTTCACTTACTGAAATTTACCCACTCAGTCTTCAGCTTTGAACGTAACATGTGCTGGTAATAGGTAACTTTGCTTTCAAATCTATTTGGTTGGTGACTATTACAATAATATTGGTATGTTGTAAAACAAGAAGTTATGTACTCACCATAACATTCGATGTATGTAGTCCATCTCGCCTTACATTCTTATCCTTGGGTTCGGAGCCGAATCTCAGCTCCGACTCGGCCATACTCTAGTTCAAAGTCTTCAATTGGCTCGTGGCTAAGAGGTATCCCATCATGCAACAGGTATATCCCCCAGATCTTGTTTGCTGCAAGCGCGCGTGCGTGCACACATATACACACACACACACACACACACACACACACACACACACACACACACACACACACACTGAGAAGAACAACCCCAACAGAAAGGACTACTGACACCTAGAGACTATACCTCCAGGTCCTCCAGGAGGGGTTAGGAGGGAGGGTTAGTAAGAATGTAAGGCGAGATGGACTACATACATTGAACGTTATGGTGAGTACATAACTTCTTGATGTTATGTAGTCCAATCTCACCTTCATTCTTACCCGTGAGACAGCGTCCCTAGCACCTTGATCTTGGGTGGCTCAGTGAAAAATACTCTTGAGCACTGTGGAACCAAAGGAAGATCTGCCTCTAGAGACCAGATCTAATTTGTAGTGACTAATAAAGGTATGAGGTGAAGCCCATGTTGCTACAGCACAAATATCATCCATAGACATCTTAGCCTGAAACGCAGTTGAGGTAGCCACAGATAGTGTAGCTTTCAATTTAAACGGTAATTCTTTGCCATTGGAAGCATAAATAAATGAGATGCAATCCAAGATCCAGTGAGACAAGGTTACCTTAGAAACAGGAACCCCAAGTCTAGTGTCTGAAAACGATACAAACATTTGATATGATTTCCTGAAATCTTTTGACCTATGTAAATAGAAATGCAATTGTCTATGAACATCTAGCTGATGAAACTTAAATTCTGCCTTGTTGGAGAATTCAGGAAAAAACACAGGCAACTCAATGGATTGGTTGATATTGACAACAGAGGCAACCTTTGGAACAAAGGAAGGACTGGCTCTTAAGGAGATCCTATCTTTGTGAAACACCAAATAAGGTGGCTTAATCGATAATGCTTGGAGTTCAGAGACCCACCTATCTGAAGTTATGGCTACCAAGAATACTGTCTTCCATGACAAGAATTTAATGTTACATGTAGCTGCCGGCTCAAAGGGAGTTGAAGTGAGCTTCTGTAATACAAAACTGAGGTCCCATGGCATTACTGGATCAAAGACTGGAGGTCGGATTAACAATGTCCCTTTCAGAAAAGCCCTACAAAGCAAAGCCTATGAGCCATAAGGTTGAGCTCATTAGCAACGTGAAAGGTAGAAATCGCTGCCATTTGCACTTTAATGGTTGCTGCAGCTGACCCCTGGCTGAACAGTTGAGAAAGAAATTCTAATATTGAGAAAATAGGAGCTGTATAAGGATCAATATTTCTCTCACGGGCCCAAATAGAAAATCTGTTCCACTTACTGGAATAAATCTTCCTGGAAGAAGGCTTGTGGGAAAATAATAGAATATGGACCACTTCTGGGGAAAAATCATGAAGCCTGACTAAGGACAGAACTGGAGCAGCCAAGCTTTCAACTTGAGGGTCTAGATGGAGGGATGGAACTGTCCTGACATATGATTCAGCAGATCTGAAGCTTGTCCAGAATCCAGGGCTTGTTCATTAGATAGAGTTGAAGGTAGGGAAACCAAATCTGACAAGGCCAGTGTGGGGCAATGAGGTTCATTTTGCTTCCCAAAGACTGTGCTTTCTGAATGACCTTTGATAGCAGAGGTAATGGTGGAAAGGCGTAGAGAAGACCAGTGGGCCAATCGTGAACCAGAGCGTCCCTGGGTGTCTCCCCCTCTGGGGGGATAAGGGTGAAGTAGCTGCTGCATTTGGCATTGAGGGGGCTGGCAAATAGATCGCAGCAAGGCTGACCCCATCTGTGAAATATATTCTCCGTAACATAATTGTTCAGGGACCACTCGTGAGGCATTAGGATAGCTCTGCTCAGCCTGTCGGCAATCACGTTGGACTTCCCCGGTATATGCGTTGCAACTAGAAAGCGTTGAGAAGACAACTGCCAACTGCCAAACTCGAAGTGCCTCTCTGCAAAGGGGGTATGATTTGGTTCCTCCCTGTTTGTTCAGATACCATACCACTGACATGTTGTCTGAGTGGATTGCAATTGTCCCTAGAGGGAGAAAGCTCTGAAGTGCTTGCAGTGCTAATAGCACTGCTCTCATCTCCAAGACATTGATATGAAAATGGGTCTCGTGATCCTGCCACGTGCCTTGGACTATCCTGCCGAGATAATGCCCCCTCCCTGATTTGGGAGGCATCCTTGGTCACCATGGCAAGTGGAGAAGATGGAACAAAAGGCTTGCCCAAGTTGAGAATACTGGCCTGAAGCCACCAGCGTAGATCCTGCTTGCATGCGTCCATAATCAGAAGAGAATGGGAGAGTGGAAGATGCTGTAGTGACCATTGGGCAAAAAGCAGCCACTGAAGGACCCTCATTTGTAGTCTGGCAAGGGGAACTAGCATGATCGTGGCAGCCATGGTACCTAAAACTTGAGGACCACTTTTGCCTTGTCCTTCCTCAATGGTAGTAAGGCATAGACCTGCAGTTGTAGAACCTGAATTCTCTCTTTTGGTAAGAAGGCCCTCATGAGCACCATATCTAGTTCGGTGCCAATAAAAGTGACACGCTGCAAGGGCAACAAGGCAGATTTTTTCCAATTTAGAGTAATTCCTTCCTGAAAAAACCTCTGCGACTTGAGCAACAACAAGTCAAAAGTTTATAAAAAGTTTATAAACTGTATACTTAGCCACGGCCAAAAGCGAGACCACGTCTGAGCATAACGAGTGGCAAACGAGATCTGGGGAATAGACCTGTTGCATGATGGGATACCTCTTAGCCACGAGCTAATTGAAGACTTCGAGCTACAGTATGGCCAAGTTGGAGCTGAGGTTCGCCTCTGAACCCATGGGTAAGAATGAAGGCGAGATTGGACTACATAACATCTTAATATACCATTATATACATTCATGAGCCAAGAGAGGTCTGAAGGAATTTCTAGCCAGCTTAACTACTACAACTCTCACCCTGTATCTATCTCACACTTCTCCAGTCCATTCCAGGAGAAGGAACAATCACTTCTACTCTTTACCAAGTAGTCTGCACGGACAGCTGCTTACTACTTTCCTTCTGTCTGTCTCTCTCTCTCTGTGAAATAATATTTATGTACATCAAAGCTATAACATTGTCTTTCAATATGTAGATTGTTACCCCATCCTATAACTTATTTTCCTTTAATATTTAGCTAAGCTGTTTCACAGATTTTTTTTTTTTTTTTTACTTTCCATCCTGTCCTAAAGGGAGAACATATCTAGCTGCTCCAGCCTCCAAAGGTACTGTCATCTATCCTTTTTATCCATCTTGGATACCTTTCTTATGTAATTTTTGTAGCCTTGTTGTAGTAGCTTTATTTTTTTTTTCACTATATAGTCTTCAAAACTGGATGCTTTTTCTCACTATATAGTCTTCAAAACTGGATTTTTTTCTCACTATATAGCCTTCAGAACTGGATGCAATATTCGAGCTGAGGCCAGAACATTGAACTACAGAAGAAGGGAATAACTGAGTTGCCTGAGGACTGTTTGCTCCATGAGATGCAGCATGTATATATACTTCCTGTATCACTCTGCAGCTGATAGTTCATTTCTTTAGCTACAAGTAATCCTGTCCAGATGCCTTGGGCAGGACGGTTGTAATTCTGTGATTCATCTCCAGGATGGTTCCTTGCTTATTGCTTTTTTTTCCTACATTAAAGTTTATCTGCCATATAACAACTCAAACCAAAGGCTTCTTCAAACCAGTCTTAGTCTAACTCACCTACACCAATCTATTACCCTTTACTTTTGCATCAGCCAAAAAGAGATTTATCCTGCTCTATGCTAAGCTTGTGATATCCTAGACAGGGTCTATGTCAGATGATCGACTTTTCAGAAACTCAAAATAAATATCTACCTTTTTTACATTTTTGCAAGGGGTAAGCCACCCTGCACCCCATACTCCCTACAAATTATATATATATATATATATATATATATATATATAAATATATATATATATATATATATATATATACCAACTCCGAGATCGCACTACAGGGAGGAAAAGGGTAAATTTCCTGATTGTTGTTGTATCACAATCTCCATTCAAATGGTCTTGACTATATATGGAGTTCGAGTTTCTTAAAACTCGATCAAGTGATAGGTACCCATGCAAGATAAACACACTGAAGAACTCAGGTCTATGGATCAAACCCTAAGGGACACAACTACTTACCCCCCCTTTCTACAGGTAGTGTTCCCTCCACCTCATCTCATCTGTCCTGCACTTGACATTTTGTCCAGCTATATGACCATTTCCTCAATCTGTTTTTACTTTGCTTATAATGCTTCTTGCAGGTGCAGAATCAGATGTCCCTTTGAAACCTAGGAAGGCGATGTTTACCCAATCCACCCAATGTTTGTAATCCAGCCATAAACCTGGGTAAGATGTGGGTGTTAGAACCTTCTAGCCATGAATCCTGGAGTTATCTGCTTTCCTTCTCTGTCTTTTTAAATATCCTTTCCATGACTATTTTTGCCACTGGAGTCAGAATAACCGGCCTGTAATTCTACCTTGTATAGTGGTATCACTGTAGCATTATTATAGTCTTCAGATTATTATCCAATAGCCATTGATCAGTTAAACAATTCTTCCAATGTGACTGCCAATATTTCAACTATAAAAAATCCTGGGATTATACTAACCAGTCCTTGTTCCTTCTCTGCTTTCTTGTGGCTAATCATTCCATCCTACCATTTCAGTCCTTTGTCCCCCTCCACTCTTTTTCATTTGTGAAAATGGAAGAGCAGAAATCACAGCTGTATTGCACCAGTTTTCTGTTATATACAATTAAGTCTTTTTCAGACACTGATCATAAATGAAATGAGTCTCTTTATCAGTTCACTTACCTGCTTAATACTAAACTAACTCATTAAAGAGCGACAGGGAAACTTTAGGCTGGATACATAAATTTAGGATGAACAAATAAACAACTTCTGATCATAATAAAACCAAACAAAAGAACAGGACAGAGTCTATACTCCTATTCCATAGCTGAATTATGGAATGCTCTACCAACATCTATTACTTTGTTAGATTCCGTTAATGCTTTTAAATCCTCACTAAAAACTTACTGTCTTAACAACTCTACATGTCCTTGATCCCTTAATACCAGACCCCCATAATCTTCTCCTATAATCAGTCACTAATGACCAATCCACCTATTTCTCCCTAACTCATTCCCTGGTGGAAAAAATATATATAGTGAGTGGGTACTAGTGTATATCCCAGTTTTTAAGTCAATATACTTAAATTTAATTAAATATAATTTCTTTTTTTTTCTACAAAATGTCTTTACCTTCACCTCTGTGTTAAATAGAAGGTGCTACAGTATTTGTAAAGAGTTTGCTATGATGTGATAATTGTTGTCTATATTTTTTTATATAATTTAGTCTTTCTATTTACTGTAATATGATGTTATTTTACTCATTGTGTTTTTTTTCTCCCCGAGCCTCCACTGAAAATGGGTTTCTGATTCAGTGGACTTTCCTGGTCGACAAATGTCAATAAATAAATAAATAAATAAATAAATAAATAAATAAAACAAAACTGTATTTCATAGTGGAGAGGTGAACTCTGGAATGAGTTACCAGACTTAGTATGTGAATTAAAGTTAGAGTTAAGTAGGGCGAGTGAAAGGTTCAAGTACAGGTGAAAGAATGAGAGTAGACCTGTAGTGGCTGCAGGTGTTTCTAACCCTGTCTAATGAATATATAAGTATTTTATATGTTTCTTATAGGAAGACATGCCAAGGTATGTCAGCTGTTCAGGGCAGTAACAAGGTGACTGCATGGACCATACATTTATAGATGGACTTTTGTTGTTGTATAGTAAGCTGAGAAAGGAGGTTAAAGGGATGAAAATCTACTTCTGTCCTTCAGTGTTACTTTCTATTAATTAAGCAGGTGGATCCTCCTGGTCATCCCCAATTTTAAGTCAGATGTAAGTTGCAGGATCTTGTGGGACACAGACCGGACAGTCTACAGGAAGGGTCTGACATGTAACCTAAACCATTGCTATTGGTCTTCTGCCGCTCATCAAAAAAAGGGGGGTTGCATGTTGAGGAGTGATGCATCATCCATCTGTGGCTTATGTCCATCTAGGGAGTATTATATAGTCCATGTGACAGTGTAAAGTGGATGAAGCCCTAGAGAAAGGTCACTTACCAAGGAAAAGGACTGTTAAATTGGAGATGCACAAGGAAACCTGCCTGCTTCTTTGACCTCATTCTGTATAACATTATAATGGGAAAGGGAAAATATGGCCCAGGACACAAGCTATTCCCACCATTGCTCTTTGATCCACTGGGAAGCTATGCAAATCATGTCTGAATAAGAGCTCAGGAAGTAGATAGGACATATCATTTAGTCTTTCTCTGTCTTTTCAAGATGTAGACCCAGAGCATATGAAGAAGTCCTCCCACCAGAAGGTCAGTAAACTAGTGGGTGAAAGCCTAGGTAGTAGATGGGCTGTGATGTAGGGTTGCCACCTTTTCAAATGCCCAAAGTGGGACATTTTTTGTAGAAATGTGAGATTTTGCAGGACAAAACATGCCCACAGCTTGAGCAAAGGACAAGACTTCACTTGTTTGCCAAAATAAAAGCTTATTCTTGTAGCATTTGAGTTTCTTATGCTATTTCTTAGAACATTTAGGTGTTTTATATGAAAAATAACCATTTTATGCAACTATTAAAAAACTTATGAAATATTTTTTGCCTTAAAATCTCAGGATATTTGTCATTTTTTAGTTTTTTTTTCACAGGACACAACTGCCCAAAGAGGGACTGACCCTCGCAAAGTGGGACAAGTGGTAACCCTACTCTGATGGAGAAATTTGGAAATGGTCATTAGGCCAAAAGAAAATCCAGATGCTTGTGTTTAAGAAAATAATGAAAGGTTCCCAAGAAAAAAACTGAGATAAATGAAAGGAGTAAACATTCTCTCACAAAATAAGATAACTGAAATAAGTAAACATTCTCTCACAAAATAAGATAAATGAAATGACAAGTAAAACATTCTCTCACAAAATAAGATACATGAAATGACAAGTAAAACATTCTCTCACAAAATAAGATAAATGAAATGACAAGTAAAACATTCTCTCACAAAATAAGATAAATTAAATGACAAGTAAAACATTCTCTCACAAAATATTAAAACATTACCTACTTTCCCAATCATGCATAGACTACAAGTTCTTTAAATTAAATCAAGAGAAACCAGGATTAGTATTACTTTTGTGGACATGTGGTACAGTGGCGAGAGAGAGAGAGAGTAAGTAGCTAAAAAAATAGTGCTCTGGCTGGACGTATGTTAAAAATAAAAACAAAAGCTGGTAATTCCCCAAAAGTGTAAATTACCAGAACTGTCTTAACTATTTGTGTCATCTAGGAAAGCTATTCAGAGGAAAGAAGTCTTGCAGAAAGAAAGAAAAACAACTGCTGAAAATAATCCTAAAATAATAAAAGAGAACCAGGACAATGTGGCAATAGGGTAGGGGAATCTAGCTAACCATGGAAGAAGAAAGATAAACTGTTTCAGTTTCACTGGAAACCAAATGCATAAAGAGAGCTTTAAGAGAAATGATACTTTGTAAGATTATATTGACACTAATAATAATAAAAAGAATTAGGAGAGGTTAAAGATTCACTGATGCAGTCTTGAAACTACACATCAAGGAGAGAGAGATCAGTGAAAAATGGTAGATATTGCATTAAACTAAGAAGAAATGATGCATAAACTTGTGCAGCTTGAAGATAGATCCTGCAGAGAAAAATAAAATTCACTGCTATCCGAAAAAGTTGGAAGAAAGAGACTGCAGAGATTTTATGAAGAAATGTCTACAGGAATGCACAGCAATAACATATGGAGCCATCTAGACTGAAAGAGGTTACAGAGTCAAATGTGCCCTGCTGTGTTGCATGAAAGCAGCCCGGACCTGTCTTGGTGAAGTTCCAAACTTATATTCCAAAATAAATGACTTTTTCATCTTATGGATGAAGGGGACTCTCTAAAAGTTGGAGACACTAGAGTATTTGCATTCAGTGACTGCTTGATGCAGACTTGGAGTAAGAGAAATGCATTTGTACCTGAAAACTTTTAAAGAAATGGAAATTCACTTTAAGGTTTCATATCCAGCTACACTTGAGTTTTCCTTCTGTTGGGACCCAAGGCATATATGGACCCTAAACAGGCATTAGAAAAGTAAAGTAAGAGAAAGGAAGAACTAGACAGGAACACTTTAGAGCAGAGACGAATGCTGCAGTAGGAAAAGAACCTAATGAGGCCACCACATAGAAAATGTCAGCAAAGCCGTCACCAGTATTTCAGAGGAGAATTAAGGAGAAAGGAAGAGAGGTGAAGAAGCACACAAAATGAATAAGGGATCTGACTGGAGTGGCTCCAGTAGCAGAATTTGGGGAAGGCAGTGCATAAGCTCCAAAGTAAGAACAGCTTTAAAATAAACATGTAAATAATCAAAAAGAACATCCTGCTTGTAAACTAGAAAGACTTGCAAAAACACTTTGCACTTGCTTATTGAGTGTAATGTTCATTGGATCATGGGATCATACAAGTTACAATGCAAATGAGGTGTGAGGCAATTTTCACCTTGGCAGTATCCACCACCTTAGACCTTGCCTCCCTTTACAAGGAAGGCCAGGACTGTCATACTGGGGTGAATTTATAAATACATATCCAGTTGTCCATCGCCTTTTTAAAAGTAGGGACTGCATCTTGCTGCTTAACTTGAACAGGAAGTTTGTTCCAGAGAGGGGGTAGTCACTCTGTGACAAATCTATTCCTCCTCCTTAAATTTTTTTATTGGTTGGAGTTGTTTTAGATCTCTGGCCCTAGTGTTAGCTGTTTTTTTTATGAAGGTATAAGAGTTCTTAAAGTACTGGAACCCTTACTGCCCTTTAAAAAAAGCACAGATCATCCATAAGGAGTCAGTATGAAACTCGATATAGAGATAAAGCTGTGCAGTCTTTTTTAGTAGTTCAGGTGTTTTAGGGTCATAATAGTTTTAGTTACAAACCTCTGGAGTCTTTCCAATTGCTTGATATGCTTAGTAAGGTAGTCCCAATGGTGGCATTGTACTCAATGATGGCTCTAATCAGTACAGAGTACAAGAAGATGAGGATGTCTTATAATTAGGAAGAAATAATTTTTGATATGACCTGTGCAAAGTAAAAGGATTTCTTAAGCAACACTGTGACATGATGGTTAAATGTGAGATAGCTATCCACAAATACATATATCTCTCATTACCTTTTCTTTTTGAAGTTGTGTGTTGCCTATGTTATGAGTTAGAATAGGAGGATGATTACTAAATGTGTCAATGTTGCACTTTTTGGCATTGAATTTGAGCCCTTTTTTATTTACCAGCAACTGGCAAGCAGAATCTCGTGTTGGAGTGCCTGTATATCTGAGGAGGACTTGATGATGACTTCCAGCTTACAATCATCTGCAAACTTTGTTAACCATTATTAACTGAGACAGAGGAGGGGGGTTACAAATGTTTGTCTGTTTGTAGATGTAGCCGAGTAAGCAAACAGATAAGATTTGAACAGAAACATATGATTGGGAGAAAATTGTTCAAATGAAAAGGGAAAGACAGGTCCATGCCCATCAAGAAAACAAGGCAAGGGACTGGAAAATAAAGAAATAGTTTACAATAAAGCAAAGCTGCCTGTATACAGAATGAATGTACTTATATAGAATGTTTATAGTTTAACAGACAGAAGAAAATCAGTAAATATGCTAAGGTGCATTGAAAAAAACAATACCTGAAAAGTAGTAATGCTATTAGAAACACATCTCAGTAAAAAGAACATAAAAAATTTAATTAAAAAGCAAGATGGAAGGATATTCTAGATGAATACATGGGGAAAGAAAAAGAGGAGTATTATTGATACTAAAAATGGTACTGGGATAAATTTGAAGATGATAAAATGGACCGATTATAAAAATACTGGATAATAAACGAAAGCTGGAAAGGAACAAAAATCACATTGGCTACACTATACTTAGAACCAAAGTCAAAAATACAAGAAATAAAACAGAACATGGGTAGCCTTCTACAACAAGTTATGATTGAGGCTGTGGATTTGAATACAATATGCAATAAAGATGTCTCAGGTGGGCCAAGGAGCAGAAAACCCTTAAATACTTGTGCCCATTTGGACTTACTAATGCTATGAAGGAGGGCAAAAAAGTGTAGAGTTTACTTATTTCTCTGGGAAGTATAATAGTTGGGCTAGACTGGACTGATGTCCTACAGCAATATCAGACTTTACACCATTACAAATTACAGTGGGGAGTGGATCGGCCTGGAAAAACATTAGGCAGACATATCTCCTACCTGATAAGAAATATATTTGCAAAATGTGTAATGATGAGCGTGCCTTGGCCTGAGATATCTGCAGGAAATTAATTAGAAATTTGGTAGCAAAGACAGACAGATAAATCTGGACAGGCTGTAAAAAAGATTAAGGTGCTACAGAAAAGGGAAAGATTTTGCAGGGTGGGATCATGGGAAGGGCAACTTAGAGACATACTGTAAAACAATGACAGAATATTTATAAAGCCTAAATGAACAGAGGGCTAAAGCTTTGAAGCAAATCTTTTTTTTTTGAAACAACTCAAGAGCAACTAAGCTCTTAGGATAAAGACTAGGGCAGCAAAAGGTGGAAAAATGATTACAAAGATATGAAATCAAGATTCAGGAAAACCTGAAACAGACTCAAGAGAAGTAAGGAAAGTAATGAGTAAATACTGTAGCAAATTATATACACAGGATACAGATGTTGAAGCCAAAGTGCCCTAAACAAACAAACAAACGAAAAATGAACTTGTCCAAGCTAGGAATCCATTGAGGGTTAGGATAATGGAGGATGAAATATGGAAGGCCATAAGAAGCCAAAGTACAAGGAAAATACCAGGAACTGATGATAATCCAATAGAAATTTGGAAAAGGAAGAGCGATATGATGCTTAAGACTTGATTGGAAAGAAATAAAAACTTGAAGAAGCTAGACAAGAATTTAATTTGACATAGGCAGACCATTTAAGTTACTGGGGAGTGATATCAGAAAAGAGAAAAAAAATGAAGGACAAAACAAAAAATTAAAAAGCAGACACAGTAAATTGGGCATAATAAAAAAAAAAAAAAAAAAAAAAGATCAACGTATAATAAAGCTTAGATGGGAATGGAGTGAAAGATTAAGAACACCTTTAAATGAAGAAAAATGGATCAGATATCTTTAGGCCCTAATTATGCTACAAAATTCAGAAAAGAATCAAAATATTTGCTTAGAAATGTCTAGACAAATTTTTTATATGCCAGAGAGATAGGAAAAAATGTTCCCGCAGACAAGGAATATATTGGTGAGGTGAAAAGATGGAGAAAGGAATATGGGAACATATATTATTTCACCAATATAAACTAGAATTAAAGAAAGAAAATTGTTACAGAAATAGGAGGAAGAGGTAGTCTGTCTCCACTAAGGAGTTGTTCAGTCTGAAGTGAGGTAAAATGGAAAAACCTAGACTTGTGAAAGCATTAATCTCTCTACTGATGGTAGTTGTAAAAAGGCATAACAATAAAATGGAAGACAGAAGAGAACCTGGACATGTCTCAGGTGAAAAAGATGGTAGAGCAAATAAAGGATATGGAACTCAGAGGCTGATGGGACGATAAAGGATACTTCTTGACAAAAAATAGATCTTATAGGAGACACCACAAAAGGGGAAAAATCTTGTGTAGAATGAATATATTGGTTTCATACATAGGTGACTTAAAAAGTCCTGAGTGGTTCTACAGAATTCCATTAATAGCATAAAACACAATAGGTGCAAAGAATTAAAACTAAAATTCTGGTTGTCTTATAATTTTGTATATAGTTATAATAAAAATCACTAGATGGGCAGTGAAAAACACAGATGCTGTTAATGTTTGTTATTGATAGTTGTAAAACATATTAGAAAGAATGGTTAATCAACATCCAGTGCTGTAATAAGTTGTGTGAGCATTGCAATCTGATGAACATAATTAGTAGAAATGTTAAGAAGAGCTTTGACTGAATTATAACAGAAGTCAGTATACTGATATTTAGTGCACCATGCATGCAGACTGCTCAAGTTATAAAAAGTAATGTAACTATAATTAATAAGCACTGCTCATAAAAAACAAAGGTTAGTATAACTTTTAGAGAGTTTTCTGTGTTTAATTCAATTTGATTACACTACCAATATCTCTTTTTCTATTAGAGGAATTTTATTAACATTTAACGGCTTAGTATTTTAACTAGGCAACATACCTTAAGGGGTGGTACAGTGGTGCATAGTTACTATTGCTGACTCACAACACTCAACTCCCCAGTGTGTATCTCCTCTTCATCTAGGGTGCACTCTGTACCTTTTGTGTGGAGCTTGCATTCGATGCTGTATCTTTGTGGATTTCTGCCTGGTGTCTTGCTTTCCTCCTATTTTCCAAAGACATAACATAGAACAGTTAACAATTCTCCAGCTTGCTCATAGGTGTGCATGTTACGTGTGTGTGTGTGTGTGTGTGTGTGTGTGTGTGTGTGTGTGTGTGTGTGTGTGTGTGTGTGTGTGTGTGTGTATACCTGTCTATCTGTTTGTCTGCATAGCACAATATGTTAACACACTTTTAAGGGATTGCTGTCTCTTTGGCTCATGCTCTTTGATTGCTAGGATACGGTCTGCTTCCCCCTTTACTCTGAAATAGATGAAGTAGACAACTGGAGAATGAATGAATGAGTAAATGCATGAATAAGCGGCATGAAGTCCAACTGCCTACTTTTTTAAAAGTGATTTTAGAGGTTTGGGTTTGTCAAGTGACTTCTTTAGATTTATTTATTTATTTATTTTTTCCTGCACCACCCTCCACTGACCATCCTTGGCCACGCTAATGATCTATGCATGTACCCTGCAGGAACAGTACGACTCGTTCATTCCAAGGGCAGTATCAGGTGAACTGGAGGTAGGCCCATCATAAGTGAGTTTGGATTTTTTTTTTAAATTCACTGTGCATGGACAAAAGTGTTAAACCTTTTATTTAATAAACTATATTGTGTGGCTACTTTTTCTGTGGTTGCCATTCAGTACTGGCTTAATGAAACAGAGTAGCCCTGCCCACATCCCTTTCCTTGTAGTGAACCTCGCACAATTACCATCAGTCTCCACTGGTATTTCTACAACCAAGTGTGTGCCGAGGCATTTGTCCTCAAACTCAACCTCTCAGAAAGGTAAAGGGGCTCCCCTCCTTCCTTTGTGTCTCACTTCATCAAGCTGTTTCAGTGCTGGGACTTCAACTTGACTCAATCCCTCTATGATACAGCGCTGGATAAGTGGTTTGTTTAAAATGATACCGTTTGCAAGTTGACCAAGGGATCAGATTGATGTCATCTGAATCTACATCAGCAACCTCTATAGAGCTATTGCTTATGAAGCATACCATATCTTTAGCTATGCTTCATATTTTTCTCCAAATGATAGATCTATTTATCAGTTTAGATCAGCAGTCAGCATCTGTTATCCTTACTGTACATATAACTTTTTCTACATCTCATATATCATTCTTACTGGATACCCTACTTAGGTTCATAGGTTCATAGGTTCATAGGTTCATAGGTTAGTACTAGGCTAACTGCCCTCCCTTACCATTTAAGCCTTTAGCCCTAGCCAATTATCCCTTGTGAGTTTCTTGTATGTGTATTTGTAAGGCAAACACCTTAACCATTACACCACCATCCCCCATTGTATTTGCACTATAAATTATTATAAGCACTCAGTGTGTGCGTATAGGTAGGTAGATGGAGAGACAGACAGATAGATAGACAGGCAGACACAGAGACATGATACCTAGCTTGCGCTACTCAAATTATTATAAGCACTTTGTATGTATGTATGTATGTATAGGTAAGAAGAAAGACAGATAGGTAGATAGGTAGATGATGAGACCTGATATTCCAAGTGAACTACTCAAATTATTCTAAGCACTCACTCAGTATGTTTGTATGTATAGGTAAGTAGACAGACATACAGACAGACAGATGCTAACCGCCTTCTAGGTGACAACCTTGTGCACATGCTGTACTGAAAGCTAGATGGCGATAGTGGCATGATACATGCACAGAGCCTCTCTTGTCCAGGATAACAGTAGCAGCTATTTATGAGTGAATGAATAGACAAATTATTTTGTGTATTTGTGGCTGCAGTTTAACTTCCATTCTGTATGGTAACAGAGTAGTTATACTGTACCTATGATGTAGTGACAGATTAATCCATAATACTGCAGGATTACATCTGGTTGGCAATAATCTAGGTTTAACTGTGTGCCTATTCATGAGATAGACAATGGCAGTTACAAAATTCATAATATAGCAAGCAGTAGTACATAAATCCATTCACTGGTTGATTGCACAAGTCTATGTGTTATTTATTCATTTATAATAAATGTGCATTTGGACTTTCATTTTCATTTACCTTTTGTGTGAAGCTATTGAAATGAACGGTATGAACATAGTATGTTAAACAAGAGTGTTATATGAAGAATTTTAATTTACACTGTAACTACATAATGAGTCTTGTCTTTTGGTATTATGCCATATCATGTCCCCTTTTTAAATATATATTTAGACAGTTATAAATGGAGACAAAACGTTTTTGCCCTTCAAAATACCCATGTCCATGTTGCCATTTTATAAAATAGTAAAATGCCCATTCGGTTGCATGTTGTGCATTATTCTTTACATTTAGGAGTACAATGATATTGTAACAGCTGCCACTAGTAGGCACACCTCTCAACTGTTCAGATTTTTGCAGAAAGTCCAAATTTTTACCTCATACTTTTGGTCTATTCCTTATAAAATATGTGGTTCTCTGACAAATCACTGAAGTCATTAAATAATAACATAAATTTGAGTTTCAGACTTCATATCCTTGAAAAATGCATGCTAACACAAATTTTATTATTCTAGCAACTTTCTAAGTTTATAAGAGTAACATTTAAAACTTGTTCCTGTTTTGGGGCATTTGTCTTCCCATAACTTTAGGCTTTGTCTATTTTTCTTGCACTAAAAACGTTGAGAGGTGTGCTAGCAGGTAAAGAGTTAGAAGCAGGCAAAAGGACATGCAAAAGGCCAATGCAAAAGGAAAGGGCTGGAATGAGTGGGGGAAAGAGGGTATTGGGGCAAATGCCCTTTTTTATATTTATAGAAGAAGGGTAGATGTGGGGGGAAGCATGGGGATAATATGGTCAGGAAGGAGGCTAAAGGTTCATAGGTTCATAGGTTCATAGGTTCATACTAGGCTATCTGCCCAAGGGCATTTATAAGCCTAGCCCATAGTTATGTGGCTTTTTTATACCCCTTTAGTTTGAATAAAAACTATGCCTATCATTTTGCTGTGCCTCTGTCAAGCAGTGACACTGAAGTAATCCCTGGGGTATATCTGCAATCTCCCATCCATTGGTCAAGATTCCTCTTGAACAAGGCCAGAGAGGTGCTCTGCCTCACATGTACGAGGATTTTGTTCCACAGCATAGGGAGTCTCTGGTGATGAAATCTGTCCTCCCAGCGCGTTATATTTATAATAAGGTTTAAGTCTCCGCCCTTGTGGTTCTGAGGGATCTAGATTTTTGAGGTGAAACATATTCATCAAATCTGGGTTTGACATGGCCTTATATGTCAGGCACAGGTCACCTCTGAGCAAGCGGTATGAGACTGAATAGAGCTGGAGTTCTTTCAGTCGGGCAGCATAAGACATATTTTGAGACCCTTTATCCTTTTGGTGAGGAACTTTTGGGGCCTTTCAAGCTGCAGCAGGTGTCTGGTCAGATACATTCGAGCGGGGCATTGTACTCAATCATAGGTCTAATAAGTGATGAGTACAGGGGACGATGACCTCCCTTGATCTAGATGTGAATCCCTTCATGATCAGGTGGGTGATATAGAAGGTTTTCCTAACTACTTTAGCAACATGAGTGTCAAGCGAAGGCTACTGTCAACCTGGGTCCCCAGATCTCTGATGACTTTTTCTGTGCTCAGTGGATTGCCACCTATATGGTAGCTAGGGGTAACCTTTGTTTTTCCAAGGGTATGACTATGCATTTTTGGCGTTTAACTTCAGGCCATGGCTCTGGCACCAGTTATCCGTTTCTGTGAGGCCCTTCTGGAGGATATCTGTGTCAGATGTGTTTTCGACTATAGCCCAGTTTGCAGTCATCTGCAAACTTTGTCATAACCCTCCTGTGTTTGCTTGTACTTCAGAAAAGTAGATGCCGAACAAGAGTGGACCCAGGACTGAGCCCTGTGGGACACACGACTTGTGGACAGGCTGAGTCTGACATGGCTCCAGCAACTCTGACCCTGTGGGTTCTGTCACTTAGCCAGTTTGCAACCCATCTTGTGATGTATGGGTTTACATTCAAGCTGATGAGTTTTTCGATGATACCTGAGTGGGGTATTGTGTCGAAGGCCTTTGCCAGGTTGAGGTAGGCTGTATGGACTGCCTTTCCCTCATCAATGGCCTTGGTGACTGTCTCGAAAAAGTCAACCAAGTTTAAGAGGCAGGATCTGCCTTTGACAAAGCCAAACTGAGTTGGATCCAAAGTCTGCAAGTTCCCTATGTCTTTATTTATGAGTTCCATTATGATCCTCTCCATGGCTTTGCAGATAAGGCTTGTCAAGCTAATGATTTCCAGGGTCTGTGGAGGCACCGCCCTTATGAAGTGGGACCACAGTGCGCCCGTCGCACCCCTTGTATCGCATATCCTGAGGTGAGGCTAAGATTAAACAGCTGTCCTAACTGTGGGTTTAATTCCTCGTTGAGTTCATGAAGCACAGGGGCAGGATCACAAACATATTACAGACAAAGGCTGAGAGAGGAGGTACTGATACAAAAGAGGGAACACAAAGGATATACAGAGACAAACAGTGGGAGGACAAATGATGATGGGGAGGACTGGACAAAAAAGGGGGTACGGTGACTTGCATACAAGGAAGTCAAGCACCAAGACAAAGGGTAGGAAGGGGTGAGGGCTACCTACCAAGCTGCAACAGCAGGAAACCCAACCAAAAGTCAATCACCTCTGTGACTACCCTCATAGATGGGTCAAGGCCTGGTGGTCAGGGCCATGCAGCTATGTTACTGCAAACCACTTGAGGATATGCTCCTTGGTGCAAATTCAGATGTCATGCTATAGTTCACCACAGTCTGCATCATCTTGTACATCCCCAACTAGGTGATCCAAGGGAACCCTCCCCAGTGATGAGGACCATACACCCCCAAGAAGAAGCAGCACCACAGCCACCATTGAGATCACTGAGATCTCCTGGTCACCCCCTTTTTACAACCAGACAGCAGACAATGAAGTAATAAGAAAGTAAAATAAATGTACAAATACAATGCACAGGCCTGGGAAGGTAACATTATATGTATAGGTATCATACATAGTATAGCAAAACTGTGATGCATGGCACAGAGTAGCACTGTGCCACATATACCATGCTTAGATGTACCAAGTGGAATACACAATGGACACCTAATCCATGCAGTAACACTGCACTTTGATGAAATGAATCCCAAGTACAATGACACACAATTGCTAGAAAGTTATCATGCCCAGTGATGGGAGGCAGAATGGGGACCAATGCATCATGCAGTAGCAGGCAGAAAAGTAATGTGTACATGTCCTGCATAGTGATCACAAAGCTAAGAGGGAATGAACAATGCAAACTACTGAAGGATCACAGATGAGACGTATATCTTGCAAGAAATGTTATATTCAGCAGCCCCTGCTCACATCAGTATATGATGGTACCAGCACTACACATCTCAATAGATGAAGAAAATGGCACCTCGGCATTTTGGCAAATAAATACCAGGCATCCATCTTGCACAAGGAGAACTCATATGAGTACCCCAGCAAGCACTTCTGTAGCCAGATGCAGCAAGTGAAGAAAAATGTTCATTTTCCTACTGCACTGTGCAGGAGTCCTTCCAAAATCAGGCCTTTCAGATGCCATAACCACTCAGCAGGTCAGGCAATGTGGAGTATCAGGTCAGGGAGCACAGGCTGTTGAAAGATCCCTCTTGGCTACTGCTTTCAGCATGGGGTATTATGAGGCTGCCCTTGAGAACACCACCTCTTTGTAGGTCTTAGCATCACATGGCAAGAAGGTAATTTTCAACAGTTGCACATTATCATTGCCTGTGGATGTTGATGATAGTGTTCTCCATGAAGGCGTCAATCCTTTGGCTAAGATCACCCACAGTCTGCAGCATAACTACCTGTGGAACTCCAAACCCTGTCATATGCAGACCCATGCAATACTTCTGCAGGGGGAATACAGCATGATGTTACACACATGGCTAGAGCATGGTATCACTATCAGGGTGCTGCACTGGGTCTGGTCATTTGACTAACATCATGTTGTGTCCCCCTGCTCCAGTACTGTGCAGCCACATAGAATATCTGTCCAACCCCCCCCCCCCCAGGAAGTACCATCTCCCCATTACAGAGTATACCCAGCTCCCCTCAGTCTCCTAGCCATATGCCCCAATAACTGTTCCACATCACTTAGTCCTTCCTCCTTTCAGCTATGTAGTCATTGTTCTTCCCTTTGGCCTACCCATCTGTGCAAATGATGACCATTATGCTCTGCTCACAACACCAATCAATGTACTGTGCAGCATAGCCTTGGTATAGAATTGCATGCATCAGTTTTAATGTTTATGTTTATTCTGGTTCATAATTGTGGAACAGATGCAACCTCTGTGTCAGTACCACAGTGCATTATGCCTGCCTCAGCCTAGCATATGTTTCCCTGGCAGCTATTTCCTGCAATGGTTCCTCACCGGCACCTCCTCTACTACTGTCTGCAGTATATGTGACACTCTAATGGAAACCCTATGCTTTAGTGATTTGTTTAACACCATGTTGTACAGCACTGCACAAATGAGAACTATATTGCTGCAAGGTTCTATAGCATATAGCAGGGTATCACCAGAGATATACACCCAATAAAATTTGGCCTTCAATACTCCAAACATGTGCTCATCAATTCTATGAGTCTGTGAGAGTGCTGTGTTTTATGACATCTCAGCCATGCTCTGCAGGTTATATATAGGTGTCATAAGCCATGACTCCAGGACATATCTGGCATCACCTGCAACATGTAACAGTGGGCATCTTTATGAGAAGATAGCATTCACCAAACTTGCTGGCTTGTTTGCGCAGACTAGTAATGTTGCTGAGTGCAGTTACCATTAAATGTCCCTGTGAGAAATCACTCCACACAGATCACTGGTATAGACTACATGTGTGTCATACGTGGGAATCATATGACACACAAATAATACCTTTTGTCCTATACACCACATGGTAATTGAAATGGAAACCCTTCTGGCTGACAGACCCATAGCCATGTGGACCAAGAAGTTGGTTGATGATAACAGACTAAGGGTGGTGGTGTTTCTATCTTCATTAAGGAGAGGCACACCTCCAGACTGGTTTGCCAGCACGATGCACTGGAACTACTCCAGGTACAATTGACAGTTGGCAAGACACCCATCCAAGTTATAGCTAGCTATAGATCCCCCCATGACTCAGGATACCCACTACTCTTACCTGGATCTACTTGACTCCATCAAGGTACCCCCTAACACTCTGATCCTTGGTGACTTCAACTACCCCACCATAGACTGGGTGAACTATTCTTGCACTAATGCACTCTCTCAACGATTCCTTGACTTCATCAATTTTAATGCACTACACCAGCTTGTCTCATCCTCCACAAGGGGAGATAACATTCTGGACTTGGTTCTTACTAACATGGATGCACCCATCCATTAGTATATTATTCCCTGGTGAGGTCAGATCATTGGACTGTCTCATTCAAAGTTTCTCTCCCACCCAACCCCTCCCCAGCCATAACTAAGCTAAAAAACTTCTCAAAAGCTGACTATACCTCCTAAGGGAGGGCATTTTTAGCTTCACACCACTGCCCCCCTCAGAGGATGCAGACAACTATGCTGAATATTATACCAATGCAGTATACAAACATCTGTACAACTCCATGGACTCAGCCATACCCAACAGAACTAAAACCTGGTCCTCAAGGAAACACAAACCTGTTTGTTGGACATCCTCTGTCAATGGGCTTTACAACAAAAGGAAGAAACTATTGTCCAAGGGTAAAAGGGAACAAATTTCAAATTGGAAAAACTTCCTCCTTAGCCTCAACAAGTAAATTAGATCAGTAGTGAAAACCTCTAAGGCCCATAACAAAGGGAAACTATAAAGTCTTCTTCTGTTACATCAGGAACCACTATGGCAAAGTCCAGGTTTGTTCTGAATTAATACTTAACAGTATCACTTATACTGATCCTGTTGACTTAGCCAATCTGCTAGCAGATAGGTTCAGTGCAAACTTCATCCCCCTGCCTCCCAAAGGCCCTTTTGACATCCCTGATACATGTCCCGCACCTCACATCTCTGTAGATCAGGTGTTACAGACCCCATGCAAGGCAAAGAATATGTTTTCCATGGGACCTTATAGTATCCCAAGATGTATTCTGCACCATCTCCAGCAAGAACTTGCTTCTCCATTGAGCACCCTATTCAACCATAGCCTAAGTATTGGCTTCATTCCAGCAGAGTGGAGAACTGCCATTGTCATCCCCTTGCACAAAGGTGGTGCCACTACTGACCTTGGAAACTAACGCCCCATTAGCTTGACAAGTCTCATCTGTAAACCCATGGAGCGTATTATTATGGATCTCATAAACAACGATATAGGCAATCTCCAAGCACTTGACCCTACCCAGTTCAGATTTATCAAGGGCAGATCTTGCCTGTTGAACCTGGTTGACTTCTTTGAGACTGTCACCAAGGCCCTGGATGAGAGAAAATCAGCAGATATAGCTTACCTTAACTTGGCCAAGACCTTTGACACCATCCCCCACTCAGGCATCATCGAAAAACTAACACAACTTGAAATAAATCCCTATCTCATCAGGTGGGTTGCCAAGTGGCTCACTGACAGGACCCTTAAAGTCAAAATAGGCACCTCCACCTCCAATAGACCTGTCACTAGTGGGGTTTCCCAGGGATCTGTCCTGGGACCCCTACTGTTTAGCATCTATTTCTTAGAGGTCCAGGCAAAGACAAAAGGCCTGTGGCAGACCAAGTTTGTGGACGGCTGTAGGTTGGGTGCTGTCATTGACTCCCCAAATTATGTTAACATACTGCAAGAGGGTCTCACAGCAACTAATGACTCGTGCCAAAGTCATGGCCTTAAGCTAAATGCAAAAAAATATATCATCATACCAGTCGGCAAAAGCACAACCCCTATTGATTACCACATCAACAGCAACCCCCTAAGCACACAACCTGTGGTGAGAGACCTGGGCACTCAGGTTGATAACAACCTCACATTTGACCATCATGCAGTGGCAGTGGTCAGAAAAGCCTTTTACTTGGTTCATCTCATAAGTAAAGGGATTGCATCCAGCAAAAAGGAGGTTATTACCTCTCTATAATCTTTCCTTATTAGACCAATAATTGAGTATAACACCCTGTTTGGGATGTACTTCTCCAAACACCTGCACCAACTGGAAAGGCCACTTAAATACCTCACAAAGAGAATCCATGACCTCCAACACCTGTCCTCTGCAGACAGGCTCAAATCACTATCACTATACTTGGTATAGTACAGATTGCTCAGGGGTAATCTGTGACTCACATACAAGGCATTCTGAGACCCTGCCCTACTAGAAATGCTATATATCTGTGAGTCTAACTCCTCACACACTACCCGCTCAAAAGGCCTGAATCTAATGTGCAACATCAATAAAATCTGCTGGAGAGACAGGTTTGTCTCCCAGAGGCTGCCTTGTCTCTGGAATAGACTTCCCATACACATCAAACATAGCAACTCGCTGACCCTCTTCAAGCGCAACCTTGATGAGTGGATGGGAAACCATAAATTTGTCCCAGGGGTTCCACCTGTGTTCCTCATTGACAGGGGCAACAGGTGCTGACTGAGGTTTCTTTTTGGGGATAAACTCTTGGCTAGGATTGGAAGGGCCCCGGGGCCATTAGCCTAGTAATCTCCTATGAGCCTATGATCCTATATGGGTGCAGATAGTGGCCTCTAGAACTTCAGGGAAATTGGCTATTTCATAAAATACCTACATTGTGTTGTTTCTCTCCTCTGTGGTCCATGTGAACCACATATACCCTTCTACATGCTGAACCATGACATAAAGTAATTGGTGTAATATTTGTGAAGCTGATACCTGTGAAACACCAACCATGTCCCCTGATGACCACTGAAATGTCCCAGTAACAAGGACAGCTAATGCTACACATACCCTAGTGCCCACCAGGATAGATATTCTACCCATTGCATGAGATTCCATGTGAGGATAAAGTATGTCTACAAGCTGTTGGCTAATGCCTCTGTTCATGTGATAGTATTTTACTATGTTGCTGATATGGAGGTGGTAGTATATCGACCATGGAGACACGTGCCTATGATGCCAAAGGCAATGACACACACCGTCATGGGCACTGGCACTTAATGATTGCTCCTAACAAATGCAGTCATGCTTCTGCAAATGCTACCATCTTAGCACAGTTTGTTTCGGTGTTCATTGAGAAATGATGGTATACAAAATTGTTGCCTGACTGGGCTCTTCATGCAATTTGTATATGTTTTTGAATCACTTTGCCATGATGTGTACCATCACTGACATTCACATTGGCTCTTATTTCTATAATGTTGCTTATTTGCATATACCATATGGCCATTTGTATATGTTGCTGACCACACTATTTTCCTGCAGAGCATGATCGCACTATGTATGCCTTTGTATTGGCCTTGTCTTGGCATAGATATCATTTGGCCATTTGTATATGATGCTGACCGCACTATTTTCCTGCGGAGAATAATCACACTATGTATGCCTCTATACTGGCCCTGTCTTGCACTTTACTTCTCATTGTTCTAGATTTTGAAATACACTGTGCTAATTGTTTCTGAACCCCACAGTTGATCTTTGTAAATGATGTAAGTCCACTAGATGCAAGAGTTTTTTAGAGGGGGCAGTACAAGTCTACATTTTAATCCTTGATCACAATAAGTGATGATTTTGAGAGGGTGTGTCCTGCCTTTGTTATATGATCGTTATATTCATACAGCAGAAATAATCTGCATAGGTTAAACAACACAAAAACAGCACTGTCACTGTATACAACACACTGAGTTGGAAAGAGCAGCCTTGGTTTGTAATTGCATCATTTACAGCAGTGAAACAACAGACCTTTCAAAAAACATTATTTAAATTTACATCATAGATAACACTGATGCATTATTTTCAGCTGTGAATTATAGTTTACGTATAACACATTGCACAGCACAAAAACTTTATTTACACTAGCACATTTTATCTGAAGTCGCACATATATGTGGCATTCATTTTTCATTAATCTGTGGACCAGAAGGCTGTTTGTGTCATGTTACAAGGGAATGTAATATCCGCAGAATATGCAAATATGTCTACCTTTGTTCTTTCAGAGGTAAGATTCGTAAAATCATCTTAGAGGAGAAGAGAAGATAGCCTATGTGGCTGGAGCTCTTGCCAAAGTTCAATAATTTCCCCTAATGCAGAAACACTTCTAAGTACTAATTAGGTATTTCTGGAGTTCAAGTGACTTGCTCATTCACAGTTGTCAGGTGTAAACTGGGAAATTCAATCCCAGAAGTATAGTATAGACTCCATTGCCAAATCACAGCCTTACCCCCCTGTACTAAACATGTAAACGTGCAGTAACATCCTGTACTTATGTTCGCTAACCAGTGGTTTGATGTAAGCTATGATCACTAGATGGAAAGTACAATTGTGTAAGTAAACTTACTGCAATGATAGATGTTCGTATGTTCATTGCTGCAGTAGTTTAATATGTATGGGTTATATCCTGCAAGATATAACAGCCGGATAGCTTCCAAAACTTCAGAGCAGCTTCTACTCACCCTAACTGTTAGCTTGAGCTGAGCTGACTAAAAAGACTTGGTTTGGGCACCAAGCACTTTGGACATTTTATGCCAACTGACAGAAGGAGGCAAAGCCCTGAGAGGACACTGCTAGTAAAAGCATAAAAAAAAAAAAAAAAAAAGTTTCCTCACCCTGACATAAAAATAACCCCCCTCCCAAAAAAATATAACAAATAAAAACAAGGTGGATGAAAGGAGGGAGTGGCTACTGCAGCAGTGATCATTTGAAAATATACTGTTATGGTAAGTTTAGTTACACAACTGTACTATGTTCTTCACATTGATCACTGCTGCAGTAGCCTTAGCTGCATGGGTAGATTACTATAGCTTACAAGAACTGAGAGGTGGAAGGGGAAGGGTCTAGGAGCCGCTGGAGTATGTTCCTAGCAAAGCCTGTCCTAAACCTGGCTAATAATGTAGTTTATAAAGCTTTGAAAAAGAATGAACAGTGGACCAATCTGCTGCTTCTAAAATACTTTTACAGTCCAACTCTTTCCAAAAAGCCATAGATGAAGCAAAGACCCTGGTAGAGTAGACATTGACCCTGCCTAGAATAGTTGTGTTGTGGCGGGAATAGAAAAAGATAATAGCCTGAGATAACAGTTTGGAAATAGAGTTCTTTGACACAGGCTGTCCATTTTTCTTACCTTCACAAGATCAGAAGTTCTGAAAGATTTTCTTTGGGCAAGGTAGTACCTGAGATGTCTGGATATCCAAGGTATAAAGTATCTTTTCTTGCTCATTTTTGGGTTCAGAGAAGAACACAGAAAGATGGATAGTTTGTCTTAAAGTAAACTTGGATACCACTTTAGACATGAAAGAAGGATTAGTTCTTAAAGAAACCCTGTCTCTATGTGAAATGAGATAAGGTTGAACCTACTGTAACAGCTTGTAACTTGGACACTCTTCTTGCAGAGGTCAGAGTAATCAGTTAAACTGTTTTCCATGTGTAGAATCTCAAGTTCTAATGGAGCAAGTGTTAGCTTTTCTAAAACCAAAAACAAGACTCCAAGGAGGTTTTCTTGAAAGTCTTTTGTTATGTAGCACCCCTTTCGAAAATATTTTGACATAAGAATGCATTTAAAAGGGGGGTCTGTGGACAGACATGCTGAAATAGCTGACAAATGTACCTCGACAGAGGATTAAGACAGGACCTAGGAAAGTAACTCACACAAATATCTCTAAGCCAGAGAAGCACTAGCCCTGAATGGGTGCTGGTTGTTTTGTTGGCACCAACTGTAAAAACCTTTTCCATTTGCATATTTATGGTTTACTGGTAGCAGGATTTCTTCCCTTCATTAGTACCTGCTGTACATCCTCAGTAAACAGGTGCCTAAAAGGTATTAAGACCCTATCATTCAGGTAGTCAGTTGTAGTTGTTTGGGGTCAGGGATGTGTCAAGCACACCTGCTCTTATGGGAGTAAATCCCACCTGTGTGGAAGCTTGTGGTAATTGTCCCTGACCAACTCCAAAATAAGGGAGAACCACTGTTACTTGGGCCAGAAGGGAGTCATCACAATTATCTTGGGGGATTCCTTCTGAATCTTCAGAAGTACCCTGTATATCAGTGGATAGAGTGGAAAAGCATACAGGACCATTCCTGTCCATGGGAAAGAAAAGAAAAGAAAAGACATGGCATTTGTTTTCCAGGCCTTCTTGCATGGAATCTTGGTAGAAAATTGTGCTCTGATTGTTCAGAGATGAAGCAGAAAGGTCCACCCGAGGAAACTGCCACAGATGGATCAAATTTTGGAAGATCTCTGATCTAGTTTCCATTCATGTGGGTCTGCCTTTGTAATTCTTAACTTGTCTGCTATACAATTTTGCTCTGTCAGAAGGTAAGATTCCTGCAGATTGAGATTATGCTGAAATGTTATATGCCTTGCTAACATGGCTAGTCTGCATAGAAGGTAAGATCTGGTTCTTCTTTACTTGCTTATGTACCACATCACTGCAGTATTGTCTATAACAACTTCTAGAGGTCCTGGGGACCACAGGCAATTCAAAGAGTTGAGAACATTTATAAGAGCTAGTATCTATTTTATGTTTATATGCTTTTGTCTGTCTTTCCTGTCCCAAAAACATTGCACTTTTATCTCCCTTGACACTGCTTCCGAAGGAAAATCTGAGGCATCTGTGGTGACTGACTGCTTTGCGGCATGAAATGAGAAGGGACGACCTAGATTTAAGGTTATCTGATGTCTCCATCAAGTGATTTCTCTTTTCACAAATCTCAGGACTGGAATTTCAAAAGACAATGGACGTTGGTGCTGGGACCAATGAGACCTCAGATACCATTATATATTTCTCATGTGGAGTCTTGCAAGAAGTATAATGGGAATCATGGATGGCTTGAGACCCAGAATCCTGAGGTACTCCCTCACAGAGACAGAAGTCTAAGTGGAAAATCACTGGACTAGATCTAGATAAAGATCTATTTTTTTCTTGCGTAAGAAAAACTCTTTATACTGAGGTGTCTAGCATATACCCTAGAACATACAATCATGTGTGGTGGAGTCAAAAAGATTTTTGAAGGTTTTCTTGGAATCCAAGCCTGTGCAAGACATCTCTTGCCCAAGTGAGAGATTCCTGACTCTAACACTTTGTGAATACTCTTGGAGCAGTAGCTAGCCCAAAGGATAGGGCAGAGAACTGATAATATGATCCAGATGCACAAAACGTTAAAAATACCTGAAGTCTGAATGGATAGGGATGTGATGATAAGCATCTTTTAAATCTAAGATTATTAAAAAAACTTTAATGAGGAAGAATGGGTAAAAGGTTGTGAAGTGAAAACATTTTGAACTTGGGTACTATCACAAACTGATTCTGGAAAAAAATGTCCAGTATTGGTCTCCAGGAATTTTCTTTGTCACTAAAAACATTCTAGAATAAAATCCTTTTCTCAGCTGGGAAGGAGAAACATTTTATATTACTCATTGATACAAAATGTGACTCAGGACAGGAGGAAAGAGAAGGGTTTGGTCTGCTGGATGAGGAGGAGTCCCCCTGGAAAGGAGGAATGTCCTCCCACTACCATCTATATTTTAGCTGGATCAGTTTCAGAACCCATTTATTTGAAGCAATCTGTTCCCAAAGAGAGAAATGGCGATTCAGACTTTCTGGAAGAAGTAAGGGACTGCCAGGGTTGGGGGGGGGGGTAAGGTCCCTTAAATAGTCATTCTGCTTTTATTTATTTGACTGACCTTTGTTTTGGGGAGTTCCAGATTTCTTTTTAGAACTTTCCTGCAACTGCTTTTCAGAGACTGTTTATTTTGTTTCTTGCCAAAATTGGATGAGAGAGCAAACATTCCCTTGCAAAATATAGGGAAGAAGGGTAGAAATATCTGAGAGATTCACTGAATCAGCTTACCAGTCTCATCATACTTTTTGATAACCTCTGCAGCAGATAGCCCCAAAAGTAAACATTTATCCAAAGGAAATTTCAGAATTTCATTTTTAACATTTTCTTGAAGGTTCTGAGAATGTAGTCAGGCAAACCTCCTCAAAACAGTATCAGTGACTGAATCCCTGGAAATAGTATTTACAGAACTATTAGCAACACTTAAACAATGAGTAGTGGTCTGAGAAACAGAAGAAACTAGACTACAAAAAGCAGATTTTTCCTCTTAAGAGGAAAATGCAGCCTAAACTTTCATAATTAGTCAGAATAAATTTAACATAACAATTTACAATTCTAAAAATCAAAGTTACTGAAGGGTATACTTTTTCCTAATTTATCAATAGCTTTTTCATCTTTCTCAGAAGAAGAATGATTTGAATTAACAGAATGTTTGGCAGCAGCTGGATTACCTAAACCTATAGCTGCTGGGATAGATCTGGTGTGAATATATAAAGGTTTGAAAAACTGATGAACTTTGTACATTCTATCTGCTTTCCTAGTTGAAGCAGGCTGACTGTCCGGGAAACCACGGTCTGTGGCAAACAAATCCTCTGATGTTGACAGCACTGGGGTGAGGGTGGACTGGGTGAAGTTTCTGGGAATTCCATTCGTAGCAATTCATTTTCTCAGGGAGTGAGAAACTTCAGTGTTCTCCCATTGAAAACACTGGCACATTATGGAAATAGTCTCAGAGAAAGTGAATTCCTCACAGGGAGGTTCTAACAGCATTATCTTTTCAGAATCTGAATCAGAAACCTGAGAAGAAAAAACTGCACTTGTACTTCACATTCTCCTCCAGATTCAACACCTTGCACCTCTTCAGGGAAAGAGGAATCCCTTTTCCTTTTACCAGAAACCACCTTACAAGAGGGGTCAATGGCCTTGTACAAGACACTGAGCCAAACCCAATAAATTACTCATGTCCAGAGAAACTTGACATGGGAGAAATTATATGTTTATTTTTTTGTCTCTTTTTGACAGGAAAATTGGGGCAAACAATCTGTTGTTGCAGGCAACAGCTTCCATGGGATGCGCAAAATATTCTGGCTAAGCAAGGCACATTCTTTGCCACTTCTGCCATCACCAACAAGAATGGCTCTCCTTTGCCACTGAAGGGACCTCAACAGCTACATAGAATGTGGCTAACCCGTGGCCCATGGTGGTCACATGGACAACACCAGAAAGATCCTAGGAAAAAGATGGGTGGTCTGAGGAACTAGCTTTGGCCACAGCAGAGCCACCCACCTGTGGTTGAGGCAAATTACTAGTCTGCTGTGGGGGCAAAGGCTTCTAGTTATTTTTTTTTCTTTTTATGGCTGGAAGAAGTCTGATAAAGGGACTGGTAGTTTGTTCCATTAGCAGTAATAGTCAGTAACATCAAGATAGTTGCAAAAAAGTTACTCTTTTCCACAAAAAGCACAGGAAATTCATTTTAAATATTTTCCTCAGCCTCCCAAAGTAAAATAAATACAGTTTCTCAGCAGAAAAAGTAGTTTTCAACAACTTTTAATAATTTTTTCCCACAAAAGTAAAAAACTGCACTCCTGTTTAAAGGTACATAAAAGTAACTGGCAGTCAATAAAAATAGTTTTCTGTAGCTTTAAAAGAGTTTTTTTTCACAAAAAGTAATGTGGAAGTTTTTTCCCCGAAGGGATCTTATCTGCCCAGCAATGGTACAGCTATAGCTGACCATTGATCCTTGAAAGCCTGCAGAGGGGTGCTCTTCTTGGTGGCAAGAAAGCTTTGAAGGGCTTGGCACCCAAACCAGACTTTTTAGTCAGCTCAGCTTGAGCTGACTAATGGTTTGGACATGTGAAAAGTCCACTGAAGCTTTGGAAGCTGACCAGCTGTTAAATTCTATGTAGGATATAGTACTTACAACTTAGGCTACTGCAGCAGTGATCAATAAGAAGAACATTTTAGATTATTACAAAATGGTTTCTGTATATCTGTCCAGACTGTACAGACATGTATGTCCTATGACAATAAGATGGCTATACGAACACATATATGCACACATACATGACTTTGTCTATGTATCAGTATGGCTAGGATTCAGAGAAAGAGGTCTATGGTCTATTGCAGGTAAGTCAGTTTACTCAGTCGTGGAAAATGGCATTCAGAGATATCTTTAGCCACAATCAGGTATATCTCATTACTGGCTAATTTCAATATCTCTGAATCACACTTTTTACCACCAGTGATAAAAGCACTTTGTGGTGGTAATTTCCTCTAGTGGCCCATGCATTGCACTGGTACAGGCAAGCCCCCAACACTCTCACACAGACATTCAGAAATTCATGCATATACACCCATGCCCACACACACACACACACACACACACACACACACACACACACACACACACACACACACAATATCCACTAAAAATCTCATGCCACCCCCATACACTTGACTGGACTCACAGAAAGTCTCACTCATTCATCTACATGCACTCCCAAGGACACACACACACACACACACACACACACACACACACACACACACACACACACACACACACACACACACACACACACACAAAATCAACCTACTCCATTCATACTCATCAGGCAGACACATACAACGCATACACATGCTGCTGCACACTTTTGTACCCTCCCATCACTACATGTACTAAGGAAATGTTCTTTGGTTTCTTTATTATGTTTCATAAGAAATTGTTTGAAATTATTGGTTAATGATGGGCCTGTGGCCAAATTTTTTTTCTTTATATACAGGGGAATTCTTACAAGAAAATTGTGGTAAAACAGTTATAATTTATGGATTGTCAAAACTGCATAGTCAGTGCACCTATTTGTCTGCTTGTTAGTATTCGGAGTGCTTTTCCTAGAGAAAATAGACAAATGTGTGCATAAACAGTTATGTACATTATTAATACACATTCCCTAATATGTCAGTATATATTTTTAGAAATGCTACAGCAGAAGGGAGTAAGGATGAATTTGCTCCTATTGACAGCTAACATTATTTCACTTTATACTAAGATTCCAAGCAGTCAGAGCTTAGTAGACCTGAATGAATTTTTAATAAAGCCTTCTAAATTCACTATTGAATTTAAGAAAATGTTATGAATAAAAGAATTTGTTTTGAGTTATACTTTCAAATTTACGGATGAGATGTTTGTATAGACTAAAGGTGTATTTATAGGTTATACTCCAGCATCAGTATATGACATTTTTTGTAGCTGAGTGGGAGGTACATTATATACTTGACAGTTTGATAGAAGAAAGAAATGTTATAGTCAGTCTGTGTTTTTTATGAATCAAATGAATTATTACTTTTTTCCTCTGGGTGAGTGGTGCAGATAGCCTGATACATTTTAAACATATGAATTTAAAATGTGGCTGTTTACAATTTACTTTTAAAGTTTACTGTTGTACTCAGTGACTTACCTTTTAGCACCATCCTATGTTGCCCATAGAGCCCCAGTTAGCATTTTCACCTGATCAGCGAACGTTTTCCCTCTAGAAATCATAACATTTTTCCACTCATTAAATTTATTTTCCCCATGTTGATGCCAATAAAAGTTAAAGATGATCTGTAACCTAGGTGACATCAACTTGGTGAAAATGTGAAATGCGTTCATAGACTTTAATGGACACGTTCCGCGCAGGTGCAGTAATGCGGCCATTAAAGTCTATGGATGAACCCTTACTTGACATTACTAAAGGAAATTCTAAATTTATTTGGGCCATGGTTTGACTAAACAGTTATATCTTTTTTTTTTTCAAAATACCACCCAAATAAATACAAAATGAGCAATGGAAGATGCATCATTACACTTAACTCATCTTATGCCGCGATGCACTCTAAAATGGACAGTACCCTTTAAACAGTCCCAGGAGCCCATTCTTCGATAAAGAAATGTGTAAATACAGCAAATTACTAGGGAACCTGTGAATATGCTTGTTTAGGATGGTAGTAGACAAAATACTGTTTTTTAGATTTCAAGTTTTTATTCACCCTCATGTTATGGAAGAAAATTACTTACACTGAATTTTATAGAGCCTTGAGAATGTGTGGTGACCAGTCATCTATGAACCAAGAAATATCACTTTTGGTGTCCAGATTTTTGGAGAGGGATTACCCCTAACTCCATATTAGATAAAGTGCTTCAGAAACTAAATGTATACCAGGACCTTGAGATAATCAGACATGTTAGGTTAGACATTTCCAGAGAATGGCATGCACAATTTGGGGGACAGAATCTGCAAATATGATGGAGTTTGACCCACTGGATGAAAATGGATTTTATGTTTAGAAAGATCAGAAAATATCAACCTTTTACATGGTTTAACAATTAGTTAAAAGAAAAAAAGTTCTTGTTACATCCATTTTATAAATACATTTACAGCTGACTTTTACAAGGTATGATCCATCTCAATGGAAATCTGGCCAGCTCTGAAAAAATATGAGACCAAGCTCTCCTGTGTATTATTCTCAAGTCAGGCATTTAGCTTTACAAGATAAGTAATCTAAAAGATATTTTATACCACCCTTCAGAAGACAACAACCCTGCTATGCACAAGAGAAAGACTGTCCTCCTAGGCTGTTTACAGTGTAGAAGATGTGTTTATTACAAGTATGTTTGGGAAATTGATTCTATCAAAATGAACAGTACTGAAGATTATATTCTGATTAGTGATAGTGTCACTTCTGACACAATGCTTCTTATGTATGGTCATATATGTAGCTACACAGATTTAAACGAAGAATTCTATCAGACTGGACAGTTTTAATATTGCTTTAAACTCACATAGCGCCATCTAGTGCCCTAAGCAGCTCCCCAAACTGGTGTCTCCTTCAATTCGAAACTATGAAGATGAGAATGAAGGATATAGCAACTGTAAGTGTAGAAAAGAGCTTGTTATAGTAAATGCAGCCATGACTGCAGTATTGGCATTAATTTAAGAGGCCATTATATCACCTGGTTTCTTAGAAAAATGCCCGTAAAGCACTTGTGCCTCACTGGCTGCTGACTGTGCCTCCTAACATCTTGCTGTTCCCTTCACTCTGCTGTAGTTACAATGTTCATTTCTGAGGTTACCTTGTATTTAAATTTGTTTGCACTGAGTTTATGCCACCTTCACGGCACTTGAGAACTAATTTGTTACTGTAGTGGTAAAGCAATTGTCAGTGGCACTTGGGTGTTGTTTAAATGGGAATTTTCAGCTTAAAAAAATTTTATAAGTAATTCTTCATTTTTTCTTCCCATTGCTATACCATCTTTAATGGTCTCAATCTAGTGTGGTGTCAGACATTCAGCAGAGTTGGGTTTGGTTAGTACTTGGATGGGATGTGAAAAATGTTGTTATTGAATAAATTGTCATTAAATGTACTTTTAATGAGCATGAAAGCTTAGGTCAATGTCATCTGAGCTGTGATAACACTGTTTGAAAGAACTGGTTTTAAGACAGATGGCAGTTTCAAAGGGCATTTTAATTGTCTTGAAAAGGAGCTCTGCAAGACTGAAAATGAATCATGGTACACTATTAGTGGACTTAATGCTGTTTGTTTAAGGTGTAGCTCCTGGTTTGTACACATTTGTGTGTGTGTATGTATATATATATATATATATATATATATATATATATATATATATATATGGATCCCATTTGTATTACCTTAGTCCGAAACTTACTTTGCCAAGACCAGTTCTCCAAAACTCCACTAATCCAAAATGGCACTTTGCCAAATGTCATTTCCATGAAACATTTGCTGTTATGCTTTCTAGTGCACTATACCAGTTATGCAGGTAGGTGTACAGCTATTTACGTCTTGGAAAACAAACGTGTACAGTAGTCCTATATTTTAAATGGAGATCGCACTACAGTATGGATGGACAAATATACCCTTGTTGTCACTACAGTGCAATCTCTGAGTTGGTATATATAATTTGCAGGGGGTGTGGGGGGCACAGCCCCCCCCCACATGGGGGACTGCAGGGGGGCTTGCCCCCTGTAAAAATTAGAGAAAAATTAGGGAATGTGTTTTACTGTGTGTTGCAGTTTTTGTGACTGTCTTGTTGGTGTTTTGTGTTTCGGCAAAGTGCCATTTCGGACTAGTGTAGTTTCAGAGAACTGGTCTGGCAAAGTAGGTTTTGAATGAATGTAATTTCAGTAATACAAATGGGATCCACATATGTATTTGTTTATGTATATGTATATACCCATATATATATATATATATATATATATATATATATATATATATATATATATATATATATATATATATATATACATCCTGTGGTATTTTGATTACAAGCAATACAAATAATCTAGAGAACAAAATAATACCTTTATGATTCCCAGAAGGTTTTGGTATGCCAGACTAATGCCACTTGTTTTTCTTCTTAAGACAGATGCCTTTGTTGAAATTGCTGCAATTCTGGATTATTTCTTCAGTGTAAGTTATTCTTGCTTTAATTTGGGGTAAATGGTAACATTTTAATTTCATTAGTGCTTTGTCTCTTTCTTTTAATTGAGCTTTTAGTGTAGTAGAGAATCACAGACATGTATTCCCATTAACCTTCTACTCCTTAGGGAGGGGCAGCTTATTTTTCAGAGATGTTAACATTTGGGGGCAGATGTGCAGGGTGACATTAGCATAATTTCCAAAAGATCAATATCTCACTTATTAGAAACAGTTTAGGAATAGGGTGGTCTCCATTTGCTGAGGAAATTATATTCTAAGGATAAGTACTGAAGGTACGTTTATGATTTTAAATTTCCTGTCTCTTTTGGGAAAAGCTTTAGCTCCTCAAGCCTCAAGTCATATTCCTTCCCGTCCTTCTCATGGATCTTTCTAGTAAGTTTCTTCTGAATTCCTTAAAGCAGCCTGATGTTCTTTTCCTTATATGGTCTCCAGATCAGCATGTAGCACTCAAGGTGTGGTCTGACCATGCCCTTGTAAAGCAGAATTGTTACCACTTTGTATTACCACTTGTATTTAAAAACTTATTATCAGACCTGTCCTGAAATATAATAATTCCTTCAGTACCTATACAAGAGGACAGTTGAGAAGGCTGGAGGGAGTTCAGAGGAAATTTACAAACAAAAGTTATGAAGCTTAAGAACATGAGATATGGATCACAATGTGAGACATTAAAACTATTTAGTGTCGATTATAGGTATATTTGGGCTAAATTAATCTTAGCATACAACATTTTTTATGGTTCAGTTCTGCAAATCATGTTCAGTTTAGAGATAAATATGTATTAAAATGCATAATCATAAGAATATGCAGTTTATAATGAAAATTGGCAATTTTGCGATGAGGTCTCAGTATATTTCATTTAGAATTACAAAACTATGGAATGACGTCCCATTTAATGTTAAACAATCTAAGAGCTTGGAAACTTTTAAGAAAAATATAGATACATTGAATGGTAGAAAGGCCTACATACCATATTTGGAGGAATCAGCATTTCATGATGGCCAATTGGCCTAAAATGCTGTCTTTGAACTTGTGAACTTATGAATCCCTTTGTTTCTGGAATATACCTCACTAAGGATATTTCCCAGCATACTGCTTTCAGCTGCCATTGCCCTCTCACTCTGTTCCTGTATTCCAGCACAGGTGTGATTAGTACCCTAAGAGTATTTTGCTCTGTTACCAGCACCCACTCCTTCCTGTTGATACTTATATATCAGGGATACTGAGGCCCAAGTACAGAGCTTTGTATTTTATTGTATTGAACCTCAACTGCCTTCTGCTCAGTTGCTCATCCTTTCCAAATCCTGCATTATGTCTCCATCCTCCACTTCATCTTTAAGCTCAAGTTTATTTAGGTGTTTTAACCAAAAAAAACAGATGCAAAAAACAGATACCCCGGTAACACAAACACGAATGAAATTAGATAAGCACTGAGAAATAAACTTGGTAAAACTGGTTAAAATAAAATATAAAATGTAAACAAGGATCCAAGAAAGTGTTGGTGGAAACGCCAAATAAATTCCAAAGAGTACTAACCACAGGACAAGTTTATTAAAGTAAAGCGCTTTTCGTCTGCGTAGTACACAGACTTCTTCAGACAAATTACTTAAGTCAACAACAGCTTATATACTTTCCTTAATTCCTTAATTGACTGTTAATGATAACAATCAATCAATTAAGCATAATACAAATATAAAAATAGGTATTACCCAAAGCGTGAACATACCTATAAATACAAAAATACAAAGCATTGTTAAAAATGTTGTAAGAACAACTAAAAAAGCTAAAAGAAACTGAAATTAGCTAAAGAATGATAACTTAACCCCACAGAATGAAACTGGTTCTTACCTATACCTAGTAAAATACATGTTTTTAAAGTAAATAAGTACATAGTAAGTATATTTCTGCAACCTGTATACACAAGTATAAGTAAATAGAAATAAAAAATGAAAAATAATAATAAATAATATAATGTAATATAAACACCTTAAAACGTGTATGTGTATGCATAAGATATGTATGGAGATGTGTGAAAGGTATGAATACTAAAGAAATAACTATGAGTAACATACCCCCACAAAGTATAACTATACCCTTATTAAACTTGATTTTATACTGTATTTTTTAAAAAATGTATTTTTGGAAAATACAAAGTGTATGAATACTTGTATTTCTACATCTTACGTAGATAAGCACTTTAAAATATGTGTATGGGTATATGTAAAATGTATGAAAATGTATAAGAATGTATAAATCTATACACACACAAACAGATACAATTAGTAAGTGCATACATGCTATCTCTGAAGGTAGAAATACAAACAAAACAGGACAATAAGTCCATAAAAATGAATGAGTAAGTAAGTGAATACCATAGATACAAGACAGGGGTGTAAGAAAATATAAACTATCTTAATAAATTCCTCAGTTTAAGTAAACAACTGATGGAACAACCCTCATTTAAACCGGGATAAGCATAGGCATTAAGTCTGATCTGCCATCTCAGTTCTGATGCTTCCAATAGTAACTGTAAAGGGGCCCCTCTCTTATTTTCAAATAACTGATCAATGACCATAAATTTAAAGGAATGGTCTTTAAACATAGAGATGTGCTTAGCCAACGCATTCTCTTGCTTGTCTTTACTTATAGCATATTGGTGCTCGTAGATCCGTTCACGTAACCTACGTTCAGTTTTACCCACGTAGAACCCTTTACATTTTTGGCACTGTGCTAAATAAACAACCATGCGGGTATTACAGGTGGATCTGCAACGTAAGTTAAAGCATTGGTTGTTAGCTGTAAACCTATTAGATTCCAAAATATGCTTACACTGGTTACAGTTTTGGCACTTGTACATACCAGGTGTTCGAGTAGGGATGTTGTCATTGAATTCCAATAAGGATTTTAAGTTTTTGCCCCTCTGAAATGTAATTTCTGGTTTACACCCTACTTTGCTTAATACTGTAAGATTGTTCCTAAAAATGTCCCAATTCTTTTTAATAATATCAAATATATAATAGCTATCAATACTATAAGTTAGAATTAGTCTAGTGTTAGTGTTAGGTATGTTAGACGTAGGTACCTGTCTAAGTGTAACCAGAGTAGGGGTAGTTATGTTGGTGCCCTCTTCAGGTGTGTCTACCCTAAGTAGAGGTAGGTACGTACCATTAAATCTTTTATTAGTCACCTCTCTCACTAGGTTATCAAGTAAGGGTGACGGGTACCCTCTGTGTAGGAACATGTCAACAAGTGATTTACATTCATTTTGAAAATCGGTATCCAAGCTAACAATACGAGCAGCCCTAACTAACTGCCCCTTAACTACTGATCTTTTCTGGGCTGCTCGTATTGTTATTGCTATAAGTAAAGACAAGCAAGAGAATGCGTTGGCTAAGCACATCTCTATGTTTAAAGACCATTCCTTTAAATTTATGGTCATTGATCAGTTATTTGAAAATAAGAGAGGGGCCCCTTTACAGTCACTATTGGAAGCATCAGAACTGAGATGGCAGATCAGACTTAATGCCTATGCTTATCCCGGTTTAAATGAGGGTTGTTCCATCAGTTGTTTACTTAAACTGAGGAATTTATTAAGATAGTTTATATTTTCTTACACCCCTGTCTTGTATCTATGGTATTCACTTACTTACTCATTCATTTTTATGGACTTATTGTCCTGTTTTGTTTGTATTTCTACCTTCAGAGATAGCATGTATGCACTTACTAATTGTATCTGTTTGTGTGTGTATAGATTTATACATTCTTATACATTTTCATACATTTTACATATACCCATACACATATTTTAAAGTGCTTATCTACGTAAGATGTAGAAATACAAGTATTCATACACTTTGTATTTTCCAAAAATACATTTTTTAAAAAATACAGTATAAAATCAAGTTTAATAAGGGTATAGTTATACTTTGTGGGGGTATGTTACTCATAGTTATTTCTTTAGTATTCATACCTTTCACACATCTCCATACATATCTTATACATACACATACACGTTTTAAGGTGTTTATATTACATTATATTATTTATTATTATTTTTCATTTTTTATTTCTATTTACTTATACTTGTGTATACAGGTTGCAGAAATATACTTACTATGTACTTATTTACTTTAAAAACATGTATTTTACTAGGTATAGGTAAGAACCAGTTTCATTCTGTGGGGTTAAGTTATCATTCTTTAGCTAATTTCAGTTTCTTTTAGCTTTTTTAGTTGTTCTTACAACATTTTTAACAATGCTTTGTATTTTTGTATTTATAGGTATGTCTACGTTTGGGTAATACCTATTTTTATATTTGTATTATGCTTAATTGATTGATTGTTATCATTAACAGTCAATTAAGGAATTAAGGAAAGTATATAAGCTGTTGTTGACTTAAGTAATTTGTCTGAAGAAGTCTGTGTACTATGAGCAAAGCTTTACTTTAATAAACTTGTCCTGTGGTTAGTACTCTTTGGAATTTATTTGGCGTTTCCACCAACACTTTCTTGGATCCTGTTTGTGTGATATATTTCCTGGTTTTTGTGCTCCGTATTTACATAAAATGTAAACAAGTCATCCTATGTCACCAACTGTAAATTCAAAAAGATAAGTTTTAAGGGACCTACAGAAACTGGCTAAGTTAGGGCACTTCCAAAGGTAAGGGGGACTGAATGGCAAAAGAGCAGTTTCTAGAAGTTTCCAAGTGAACCTGTGGAGTGCAGGATCCTTTATAGGAAATAGAGCACTGAATGAAATGGGTCTATGAGCTCACTGGTAGTAAGATAGGACTCTAGTTGCACAGAGACAGCCTTCTCAGTAACCAAAGACTGGTCAGATTTCTGACAGCTCTGGAAGGCGGCCCATCTGATCCTTGTACTTTATCCTCCCTAAGAGCAGCCAGTTCATTCTTAACTTCCCCTTCTCATCAAGGATAGAGAGGGGGTAGTTTTTTGGAAGTCCTCCTCCTTCTCATTCCTAGATGTTTGTCCAATTTCTCTATTTTGCCCTGTTTACATTCCAGCATGATGCCTTCTACTTGATTTCCTTTGGGAAGACTGAGTCAAAACATTCATTCAGTACTTGCTTTTCCACAGTTGTCTGCCATCTCACACCCATCTTTGTTCAGCCTGATTGGTTCTGTCCCTCCCGTTCTTATTTTTCCTGTATTACTGATGCAGTTGTACTAATTCCCTTTTGACTTTAGTCATTTCTATCTTTACCATCTTGTATTTTTATTTCCAGAAAGACATTCAAATGGGGTGGGGGAGTCAGTCAACCCCTAAACTAAAAGAACTTCTGTCTGGCAAATGGCTTAATAGTAACCAACACATGGTTCAGAAAGAGACAGTCACAGGATCACATACAAGAGTAGCCAACATGCAACTCAGGTAGACTTCCTCCTAGTAGGGAAAAGGCACTGGGATAGAATCCATGATTGCAAAGTCATCCCCAGTGAAACAGTCGGCCCACAGCATAAACAACTAGGTGCCACAATCAGCTGCAAGCAGTGGTCAGAGAAGGCTCTAAGGTCAATAGAGACCAGGCTGAAGACCTGGAAGTTGACTGGAGAGAAAGTGCAACAGTTCAAGTAATTACTCAGAGCTCTACCACCCCAAGAACAGGAGGAAATAGGTGGAGTTGAACAAGAATGGCAGTGCCTAAAAACAGCATGTGTTAGGACTACAGAAAAGATATGTGGCCGAGCCAGGTATGGAAATAAGGTACATAAGGAAAGCTTATGGTGATATGTGGAAGTCCAGGAAGTTATCAAAAGAAAGAAGGCATGCAAGAAGTGGGAGATAGAAAAAAACTGACCAGGCTAGGAAGGACTACTGGTTGGCTAACAAAGAAGCTAAGAAAGAAGTTGCAATAGCAAAGAATAGGGCATCAGAGGCACTCTACCAGCTTCTGGAAAGTGACTCAGTAAGTTGCACAAAGAAACTATATCAGCTTGCAAGGCAAAGACAGAAAGGTAAAGAAGATAGTTAGACACCCTTCATAAGGGATGCCAGCAACAACCTGCTCACCAGTCCACAGGACATCAAAGGCAGATGGAAGGAATATTTCCAGCAGCTTCTGAATGAAGAAAACCCCACAGAAACTGTACTGCCCCAGAAACAGCATATGATGAGAAGAGAAGAAGAGGAGCCTACCCTAGAAGAAGTAAGAACAGCACTAAGGAAAATGAAGTCTGGGAAAACAGCAGGCTCAGATGAGGTTACAGCAGATATGATAAAGATGCTGAGTGGGATAGGGGAGAAATGGCTACTGAGGGTACTAATAGCACTGTGGAGAGAAAGGCATATCCCAGATGACTGGAGAATGAGCATACTTGTGCCAGTGTGTACAAGAACAAAGGGGACATCCACAACTGTGGGCAGTACAGAGGCATCAAACTCCTATCACATTGCATGAAAGTTCTGGAGAGGGTGATTGATAAACAGATATGCAGAGTAGTAGAATGTAAGATGGGAGATGAGCAGTTCGGACTCAGATCAGGATACAGCACAATTTACCTGATGTTTGCAGTGAGACAGATACTTGAGAAGAAGCTAGAGATGAGGAGAAAATCCAACTGGGCATTCCTAGGTTTGGAGAAAGCATATGACAAGGTCCCAAGAAAGCTGATCTGGGTAGTACTGCAGTGGTTTGAAGTCCCAGAAACATTGGTAGAATTAGTGCAGGCTATGTACAAGCACCCAATGACTCAAGTGCGAACAGTATTTGGCCTCACAGAGAGGATCCCAGTGGGAGTGGGTGTACACCAGGGTTAAACTCTGAGCCCACTACTGTTCATACTGGTGATGGACTACATTAGCAAACAGGTTGGAGAGGGCAAATCAACAAAGTTGCTGTATGCAGAAGATGTGGCATTACAGGCAGACTCTGAGCTAGAACTTCAGCAAAGGATAGAAGAATGGAATGCAAAACTGAAGGCACATGGGACGAAACCAAGCACAGATAAGACAGTGGTAATGGCAGCAAATTGGGGAAATTAGAAAAAGCTGAAAATAGAGATAGAAGGGAAGATAGTGGAACAGGTAAACAGCTTCAAGTATCTGGGAGTGGTGGCTGAGGAGAAGGGAAGTCTGAAGGAAGAGGTCAAAGCTAGAATTAGAGTGGCTGCAGCCAACTGGCATATTGTGCCTGGTGTAGTCTATGACAGAAGAATGCCAAAGAAGCTGAAAAGTAAGGTGTACAAGACAGTGGTGTGACCAGTACTACCGTATGGTACAGAAACCTGGGCAGTAAATGCAGAACAGTTGAAGACGCTAGAGGTGATGGAAATGAAGTGCCTGAGAAGTGTGGTAGGATGCACACTGTGGGGCAGACAAAGAAATCAGTACATAAGAGCATAAGCCAAGGTAGCTCCAATTGCAGAAAAGATCAAAGAGAATAGATTACAGTGTTTTAGATACATGTGCAGAAAAGCAGAAGACAATCTGGTGAGGAAGATTTGGGACAGACAGGAAGAAAGTAAGTGGAAGCAAGGACATCCAGCAAAGATGTGGATGTACTGTGTTTAAGAAGATCTGCGACGATCAGGCATGAGTGTTGAAGGAGGCAGGAGTGTGGCAATGAATCGAGAGAGTTGGCAGCAGTTAACATGATACCCCGTCCCCATGTAGAAAAAAAAAATGGGAAAAAGGGGGCTGATGATGATGATGATGACGAAAGTCTTCTTGCTCAAAATAGGAGAGTTTGTAAGACCTAAAGGTGTACAGTGCTGTTTTCTATAGCTTCACTGGCAACAGTTATTCAGCAGGGGGAGACATGTAACCCTGGAAAAAAAAATACATCTGGCTACCCACCTTTAGCCAGATGTTAATAAATCACAATAGCTTTCAAATGAACACGCTGTTGAGAACCAATAACTTTTCTTTTTATTTTCAAAACAGTAAGTGGAGAGATAAAGTATAGACAGTTTCCAGTAGTTCAAAAAAGAAGACTGCCAATCACTTAAATTATAAGAGATTTTCAGAGAGTCCCTTGATAGCAGCTGACTGCATACAGATAATCCTTTTGATTCCACTATATAAGCTCAAATGTGATTGCTCAAAATGTACTTGAGTGATCACAACCAGCCAGTCAAAACTTCCTAGTGCCATTCAGTGCAGTGGCACAGGTGAAAAACATTTTTTTTTGGGGGGGGGCAAGCCCCTGCACATCCATACTCCCTGAATTTATATATACCAACTCCATGGTGAGACAACATTAGTGAAAGGAGAAGTGGAAAGCAGTCTCTAGGTATGAATTGTTTCACTTTAACAAGATTTTTGAGTCAGTCCAGACTGAAAAAAACTCAGGACAAGCAATCATTTTAGTATGCCTACTGTTACAATACTGCTTCCACAGCATCTAACTGAGACACTGTATACTAAGTTTTTTTCATGCCTTAGAAGGGGTTGCAATAACTTATCAGCATACTATGCTATTGGAGGGAACCACCTAAGACATTCTGGGGTGAAAAAAAGAACTAACAAGAAGTAAACATCCAGCTATAAAGGGGTTATTAGATGAGTAAGGAGAGATGCAGTTGAGTTAGTAATGACCAATAAGTGACAGTTAAGTGATACCACTTATAACATTGCCTGCTAACTAATAAAACTGCCCAGTGAAGCCAATCATAGCACCGGGTGTAGTATATGTGAGGTCAGGAAGTGTGAGGAGGTTGTTGCTTTGCTAATAGTAGAAGTACTTAGCTAAGCAGGGGGCACTCAGTTGTAGAGTTGATGATAGTTTATTAGAAACTGCTGATTAAAAGCAACCATTGCAAAGCAAATAAGGTACGAGTCAGAGGATAAAAAGAGAGAGAGAGAGAGAGAATGTGTTACTTAGCATCAGAAAGGAATATTTACCTATGTTCATGATTTGAAATGGGTGGAAAAAATGTGTGCAAGGTAAATGTCGCCAATTTGGGAAGAGATGCAAGCCAGGCAGACTTTGTTATGCTTCACTTGGTTCCAGTTTGCCTTACCTCTCTGGGTGTTTGATGTTCTAGACTTAATTTACTACTCTGTTACGCAATCTTTGCAGAACCAAATCAATACGTTTCATCCATTAATCCATTAACTT